>NC_037307.1:763542-764676 GCF_001040885.1 Strongyloides ratti
AAAAAAGTTTTTTTTTGTAGCACTACTTATAATGATGATATCGGAACTTTGGAATATTTTTGGTAGTTGATGAATTTTAGAAGAAATAGAAGATATTACCAACGAATCTTATGATTTTCAGTTAATTTTGAAATTGGAATTGAATGAGACCAATTTTAATGCGTTATGTTAAGTTTTACCTGAGATATTGAAAAGGTAGGAACAATGAATATTTTAGAAAAATTTCCGCCTTTTGTCATATCTCGCTTCAAAATGAAGATATAAACAAGCAGTTTTTTTTAATCGACTTCTATTACGTTTTCATATAGGGTCTACCTTCAAAATATTTTTATAACTTTAACGATTAATGAGATATAAAAAATGATGATAATAGATTGCGCGCGAAAAACATACACATATCATATCTCAAGAACGATTGAAATTGAAGAAATGTTTTCAACGTGGACTACATTTAAAAAGTTAAAAGAAGCCCAGCGCACCAAGTTTCAAGTTTCTGTGAGCTTCCAAACTTGAGTTATGAGCACGTGCTCAAAAATATTTGTAAGCTACATTTTTGCTTATATCTCGTGATTTAAGCATCCTATGGAGATAAGAATAGTCTCATTCGCTTTCTCACAAAAATTCGATCTAGAATTGTTAAACTAATTTTGTAAATTTTCAATATATCATGAAAGGCGATTTTTGTCAAAAAATATTCCCCACTTTCGCCTTCAACTTCAACTGCCTATAACTTTCTGGGTTTTCATTTTTATATAGCCTTGATTATATTCAAAATTCATAATTTTTCAAGGGCTATCGAATGAATGTATTGGCATTCTAAAATTCTAAAAATAGATTTTTTTTGTGGTATTACAATTAATGATAATAACGAAAATTTAGAATATTTTTGATAGTTGATGAATTTTAGAAGAAATAGAAGATATTACCAACGAATCTTATGATTTTCTGTTAATTTTGAAATTGGAATTGAATGAGACCAATTTTAATGCGTTATGTTAAGTTTTACCTGAGATATTGAAAAGGTAGGAACAATGAATATTTTAGAAAAATTTCCGCCTTTTGTCATATCTCGCTTCAAAATAAAGATATAAACAAGCAGTTTTTTTTAATCAACTTCTATTACGTTTTCATATA
>NC_037307.1:764717-765311 GCF_001040885.1 Strongyloides ratti
GAGATATAAAAATTGATGATAATGAATTGCGCGCGAAAAATAACCACATCTCATATCTCAAGAACGATTGAAATTGAAGAAATGTTTTCAACGTGAACTATACTTTAAAAGTTAAAAGAAGTCCAGCGCACCAAGTTTCAAGTTTCTATGAGCTTCCAAACTTGAGTTATGAACTCGTGCTCGAAAATATTTGTTAGCTACATTTTTGCTTATATCTTAAGATGCAAGCATCCTATGAAGATGGGACTAGTCTCATTCGCTTTCTTACAAAAAACTGGTCTAGAATAGTTAAATTAATTTAAAAATTCTTCAATGAATCATGAAAGGCGATTTTTGTCAAAAAATATTCCCCACTTTCGCCTTCAACTTCAACTGCCTATAACTTTCTAGGTTTTCATTTTTACATAGCCTTGATTATATTCAAAATTCATGATTTTTCAAGGGCTTTCATATGATTGCCTTTTTGTTCTTAAATTCGAAAAAAAAAGTTTTTTTTTGTAGCACTACTTATAATGATGATATCGGAACTTTGGAATATTTTTGGTAGTTGATGAATTTTAGAAGAAATAGAAGATATTACCAACGAAACTTTTT
>NC_037307.1:5997642-6097554 GCF_001040885.1 Strongyloides ratti
AATAAAAAATCATAAAAAATTTTTTTTTTATAATTATAATTCATTCTCTCTTCTTTATTTAATAATAATATATTTATAAATTTAATATTTTTTTTTCTCCACAATACAGTTTCAACTATCTTTATTCCATCTAATTAGGTCTTTAAAAAACATTAAAAAATTAAAAAAAAAAATAAAAAAACGGAAACAATAAGAGATGTAAAAAAAATACTTATCTTTTTTTTTCAAGTTTTTATTCAAACCTCTTGACAAAGAGATATAAATCATTTTAACTAAACTTTTTCATCTCTTTTACGGTTTCAAAGTATTAGTAGACTAAAAATTTAGAAAAGCTCATATTAAAAAAAGTTGGTGAAAAAAGTTTGGTTTCCCTGTAAATTAAAGAGATGTATTGTAAAGATAATAATAAATGTGATGGAATATATAGTTAACAGAATATATATATATATATATAAATTTTTTATGTTTAATGGAGGAGAAATATATTTTGTTGGAGGTAATGATTTTTTTTTTCTTTTTTGATTGAACGGGAAAGATATGAAAATTAATTTGTATATTAATATTATTTCTTTTTATAGGTAATAAAAAGTTTACCTGTTAAAGATTTATTATTATATAACAAATATTTTATCAAATAAAAAATATTTATATTATAATTTTTATAAAGTATCAATAAATTTTTTGATTATATGATCATAAGATAGAGAAAAATAGTAATAAAAATGATACATTTTAAGGGAAATTGAAAAAAAAAAAAAAGTAATGATAAAAAAAAGAAGAAAGTCTGTAGACTAAAAATAAATAATATGTTAATGAGGTAGGCATGCTTGGTAAAGGTGGTGGTATAATAAAATAAGAAAAATGTTTATTTCTTTATTAAATGTGAGATAGGGACCTAACAAATTTTGACCATCCATGAATTATAAAAAAAAAAAAGTATTATAAATGTAAAAACCATTGAATATCATTAATATATTATTTATTACATAAATCTTAATAAAAACTTCTTTTTTTTTAATAGTATGTTCAAGAAACATCAGATCAAGATGTTCTTTTTTTTTCTTAATATTATTATAAATTATATGTCATACTTAAATATAATTTTTAAAATAATCTTTTTTTTTTATTATAATTCTAAAAAGTTAATATTAAAAATTGTTAAGGTTGTTTTCTGTGTACATCATAGACACCTACCTTCGTACTTGTCAACTGCAGATGATGAAACCTACCACAATTGCTATATATCAGTATACATATATATATATAATATATAGTATATATAATAAAATAATTTTCAATGGATAATATTAATATGCATTGATAATAAAGATTCATAACAAGATTATATTTATACATACATTTATTTATAAAAGAGACTTTACCACTTTTATTAACAGGTGCAGTAATATTATTTGAAGGGATTCAATGGAAAGAGGGATTACTAAACGTAAAAATGGAAAGAAAAGTAAAGAGTATTATTAGTTTGTTGAGATTAGCTTTCCATGTTTAGGTAGAGAATTAGTTACTACTAAATATATATAGTATTATTACGGATACAGAATTATTTATAATAAAGACTCCTATAGGTAAAAATTTTTATTATTATCACTAACTAAATATGGTAATATTATTGTAAGTTAAATAATGTTGTAAATGATAATGATATTTTTTTTTTGAAATATAATATTTCACGCCCACTTATATATACATATAAATATATATTATATAATTTTTTTTTTATTTTTCTTGAATTAATGATATATATATATATAAATATGTTAGGAGTACTAAAAAAATTACTTTTCTAATAAGGATTAAATATATCTAATCAGGCATAATATATTTTTAATTTAAATTATGTAATATTTACAATATATATACAAGTATATATATATATCTATATCTATATGATAGATAAATAATAAACTTTTTTTGAACTTTTTATTTCTTAAAAGGGCAGATATTGTAAAAAAATAAAAACTATCTAAAAAATTGTAGAGTACTTAACATATTTTGAATCATCTTCACACAACTTAAAATATCGGTTGTAACAACTATATAAAATACGTCAGCTTACTGATAATAGAATAAGAGATATGTGATAAAGTAATTATAAGCACGCCAAAGTTTATAATCAGTAAGAAAAACAAAGTTATGTTAAATAAGTGTATGTCATGAGCATTCGTAAAATACTAAATTAACTTATTTAGACAAGAGCTAGTGATATAAATTGTAAAAAGTTTCAAGTATGTATCAAAATGATGACAAAGCATCTATTTTTATATATTATAAAGGTTCAGGGAAAAAAAAATATATATATTAAATTTACTGTTCAAGGATATATAATATATATATATATTAATAATAATAAAAAAAAAAATGATTTTATGTGGGAAGGTTTAATGTATAATATATATAGTACTAGATTAGTAATAACATTTTACAATACTTTTTAACTAGATTGAAAAAAAAAGAAGGTATTGATAATAACATTTTATATAAAATGGATAAAAATTAGAAAAAAAAAAAATAAATAATATTATATATGGTAGAAAGCAATAAAGCTGAAGTTTGTTTTGTATGATTCTAGTTTTGAGTTAAAATACTATTTACCAGAGATGGCATCTATGAAAAGAGATATATTACTTGAAATGAATAAAGTTATTATAATAATTGATATTAGCATATGATTATCTTATAAGTATGCTTTAAACGATTCATCATTTATCAAGTTAATAAAGTTATATAGAAAGGTAGAAACCCAGCGAAGTGAAATTAATCATATTAAAAATTCAGATTGTATGAATTAATTTACTGTTATCATAAGTTTAGTATAACAATATATATATATATATATATATATATATATATATATATACAAATATATAAATATCAATCAGGAGTCGGCAAGTGTTATTTTAATAAAAATATTTCACTAAATTAAAAATTCACATATAAAAGAAAAAATATTAAATAAGGAATGATTGTAAATATTAATAAAAATATAAAAAGTAATGGTACCTTAAATGTTTTATTCATTTAATATATCTTTTATCATAACTATATTATGTATATATATATAAATTTTTTTTTTTTTTTTAATTTTATAAAATTTATATTGTTAACTGTATCATATTAATAATTATTTTATAGAATAAAATTGTTATATATTATGATAGACAATTAACCCAAATGAATTATTAATATAATTTATAAAAAAATAATAATCATAAGCAATAAATATATATAATATATATATTTTTTAATACAAAGTTTAATAATAATTTTATAAAAATTAAGGTATCAAAATGAAAAGGGTTATAAAAATATAATATATTATTGAAATAATAAATATTATTTTACAAAGCATATTTAGTAAAATACCTTATTTGCACATATGTAATATCTGAGTAATTGAAGTTTATTTATTTAGGTAACGATGAGTATGAAGGGATTCTGATATAAATAACAAAAAGCAAAAGAAGGATTTATTTAATATTGAAATTTGTTTAATCAGTTAGGTTAAAATAATCATCTACTTGTTATGTACCTAGTTTATCTGGTAGAAGAAATAAATTTTTATAAAAGTGGATTTATATTTATCATTCTTACTGTACCATTTTTAAAGAATAACGGTAAAAAGAGAATAAATATTTTAGGATGATAGGAATCGTGACGACAAATGATGGAGAGATATTAATTCATAATATAATATCTTTGCATGCATGATTTAGAACAAACAATATATATTACTCTTCAAAAAATAAAATAATAAAAAAAAAAACTAATAATGACCACCATTTTGATTAGTTTTCCTTGTTCCCATAGTCTTGTAAATATTATATAGGCAAGACATTAACCTCTTCATAATTTTTAAGAGTTTCTATTAAATTAAAATAAATATATCTACTTAACTTGTACGTTATACAAATGATATGAGGTTAAATTTAAACAATATACATGAAGAGGATCAAGTAATAATATTAATAAATATACATATATATAATATATTAAAGTATATATATATTATAGATATTTATTTTATATATATATAAATGTAACAACTATAGTTGTATAAGGAAAAAAAAAATTTTAAAAAATATAAAACAATTTTATATAATACTTTTAAAAATTATTATTAGAATAAGTTAATTCTTTAATCTTAATTATTCTCATTTTTATCAACTTTAATAAATCATCTATAACTTAATAAAAAAAAAAAATAGTCTATTAATTTGTAATATTCAATGACATAGATTTCTTAATACTTTTCAATATCAACTTATTTTATCACTTCTTGACAAAAAAAAAAAAACTTCTCCATCACAAAAGATAAATTGAATATTAAATATTATAAAAATAAATCATTTACTCTGTGTAAATACTTTAAAAAATGTTTTTGACAAAAAAAAAAAAAATAAAATATATATACATATTTATAAATATGAAGTTATATTAAATAATTGAGAAAACAATTTAATTACTATTGTCATTAAGTTAAAAAGAAATTAAAATAAAAGATAAAATTTATGTGCCAATTGACAGGTATTAAATATTACCTAATCATATACCAGGAATATTATTCTTAATTTCTGTGTTAACTTTATTTGATTATCCCTTTTTACCGAGGTAAAAAAGTAAGAGTATTACTTTTGAAGAAGTGAATTTTTACATCAATCATTTGATTGGTATTAGCCTATTAAATAAAATATGAAGTAAATGTTATTACACAACTTATAAATTTGTATTCTTAATTAACTTATTTATTATTTTATTATATTTAAAAAAAAAACAGTATTATTACAATTTTTAAAGATTAATAGAGATACATATATTATTTATATAATATTAAAAATTTTAAAATAATAAAATATTTTTTTTTATATAAAATTAATAACTTTTTTGAGTAAAAAAATTTTTTTTAAATACTTAAACTATTTGTAATACAGGAATGATCTATTAAATGATAAGAAAATTAATTTATTTAATGAATATAAAAGTTAATAGTATAAAATATCCTTATATTAAAGATTTTTTTTTTCTATTTATAAATAAATATTAATTTTAAATATTAAAATTAAATTAAAATGTTTTCTTTAAAATTTATTTTTTTTTTAATCTATATATTATATGTAAATATTAGAAAAAAAATAAAGTTATAATTCTTATAATTTACATAAGAAAAGTAATGTATATTAGAAACCTTGTACCGTTAATTTTTAGTATGATGTTGAGAAAAATTTTTTAATTTTATTATTAAATAATTATTTAATAATTTTATGTATATATAATAAGTGAAAATGTCCAGTTTTGGTGAAAAAAGTTTAATGAGAGTGTCCTCCAAGAGAGATGTGTAAATAAAATTGGCGTGTGATCATGAATATTAGTAACTATGGATGGTAATAGAATAACAAAAATGAAACTAAAATAAGAAATAAAGAAATATATATAAATATAAGTCTTTTGTTTTGATATCAGTATCTATTGGTGATAAAAAAATTTTTCCTTCATTTGTTTCTTTTAATAATAGTTTTTTTTTTATAATTTATATATATATATAATAAATAAATATATTTAAAGATTTTAATATGATAAAGTAAATGAAAATAAATTACCTGATGAAACCTTAAAAAATTTATAAGTAGATATAAAAATTAAAAATATAAGGTGATGGTAGATTATTGAAAAATAAAATAATATAATAATTTACCACAAAATATGATTAATATGTAAATGATAAAAATTAATTAAATAATGGCTTCTCATATGATTATAAGAAAATAAAAGATAAATTTCTATTTTAAAAATATACTAATATAATGAAATAAATTTGTTTTCATAAATATATATTAAATATAACTATAAATGTTAATAAATAATTTAACTACTGTACTTCTACATAATACTTTTTAAGATAAGGTAAACTTAAAGATGAAATATAGCTTATAATACTATTAAATGTTCTATTGTTACTATTCAAGAAAATTTATAAAGCATTAACATAAATAATGAATCTAGTAATGATTGTATATGGGATGAATTAAACAAAAATATAAATATATTAGGCAAAATAGGCTACTTTTTAAAGAGTAATGGAAACAATAAAATTTTTAAAAAATAATAATTTTACATTTATTTTCTATTTATATGTTTTTTTTTTGTTGCTTAAAAAAAAATGGTAAGAAAAATTATTTTTGATTTATAAGGAGCCTTTAAGATTATTAACAATTAATAGATATCTTATATAATAATATATATAAATTAAATAAACTACCTATAATTAATATCAATTATTAAAATTTTTATTTTTTAAAAAAAAATTACCTAAATTTTTTTTTTTTAAAATAAAAAATATATTCAAATAGTATTTTAATTAAAAAAATGTTATGAAATGATTATTTTATAAAATGTAATATATATTTATAATATTTATAAGGATTAACTTAAGTAAGAAAAAAACATTTTAAATGAAAAAAATTTTTTTTTCTTTATCTATTATAAATATTAATAGTTATATTAAAATAACAGTAAAATAATAAAAACTTATTATTTTGATTGTGAAAAACAATTATATTCATTACATATTCCACAACCAATCCAGAAGTAATCCATTTTTTGGAGTAACTAGAAAATGCAATGTTATTGTTAAAAACTTCAAAAAAATCATTCATTCATTCAATTATTATTAGAAGTATAATGGATTATTATTATAAATAACTATTCCGTTAGCATCAAAGTTGCATTGTTAATGAAGAAACCTACTGATATGAAGATAGTTACATGAGTTGTGACATGTTACTTTTTAACAAAAATAAAAAAAAAAGGTTAGGAAGTTAGTAAAACTTAAACAATGCATAACAATAAATAATAAAATGTTCTAAAAAAAATATATATATTTGGTGTGATAGTTATAGGAAAAGTGCAATAATAAAATGATTCATTAAAAACATTAATATTATGTTAATATAATTAATAAAATATAAATTATTTAAAAATAAAATGTAAATTTAAAAAAGTTTTTAATATTTATAAATATTGGTAATTTTATAAATTATATATATTTTTTTTTAGATATATTAAATATTCATTTTATGACATATAATAATATTTTATAGAGGTAAAAAATATTATATTGTATAAGTTTACTCCTCCTTATTTATGAATAAAATTAGAATCATTCCATTTAAAGCACTTAAAGATGGGCTAATAAATATCACAATCACTTAGTCATTAACTTTTTAAATCATTTCTTTTGGTTAAAAGCTTTTACCGGAAAACAATTTATTACACCTATGATACCTTTAATTGATATTACCTTTAAAAAGGAAACATCACACCTTACAAAAGCTATCTTAGAATAAGTTCCTAAATTAAAAAGATGCCATCTTTTATAATTATCTAATATATATATATATACATTATATAGTATAATTTTTAATAATAACTATCAAGAAAAAAAAATGGGTGGTTACTTTTAAATAAAGTACACAATTATATATAAAAGTTAACAAAAAAAAAAAAAACAATAAAATATTTATATTAAAATTTTAAAGTTGTAACATATATTGATATTATATATTTTAAGATCTCGAAAAAATGATACATGATATCTCGATCACGAAAAAAAGTTATGAAAAGACGATGAAACATGAAAGGACATTTTAACCGCATCTGTCTAAGTGGGTTTTGATAAATAAGGTGAATATTAACACTTAACACGCTTCCGTATCAATCAACAAATGTAAAAATTATTATAAGTTAATGAAGGAAATGTATAAATGATAAATTAATATTTCTTTACTTCTTATTTTACAAACATTTCCGTTTTTATATATATATATCTTATTTCAATTTTTATATTTTTATATTTAAAAGGTAAAATTTTAAATTTTTTTTTTTATTTAAAAAAATAAACAATAAAGATATATTTTAGGTAATAGATTAAAATTTTTAAAATTAATATAAAAATATATATATATTTATATCAATAATTAATATTACCTTTTGTATAATGATAATTTATCATGAAGTTAATTAATAATATATATATTACATAATTTTTTTTTGGCAAAAATATTATCAATAATTAAATAAAAGTTATATATTAAAATTAATAATATAAATTAAATAAAACTTAAATATTTAAAAGAAAAAAAAAAGTAAATTTATACAAAATAAATAATTAATAGAAATGTTATCCAGCTAAGCTATTTTAAAATAAAATGATAAATTAAAGTTGTTTGAGACAAAACTGTTAAGAAAATTGTAATAGGCGTGAAAGAACTATAATAGATGAAAAACAAAATATAAGGTACGTGTAAGAAATGAGAAGTAGATCAAAAAGTATTATATATTGATAAGCTTTTAAAATAATTATTTTTTATTTTAATATATGAAAATGAGAAAATCTTTCGATATTTTTAATTATTTATGTTATATTCATGGGATAGTAGGAGCAATAGCTTATCGTTTTTACAGGTGAAATATTATGATTTATCATTAAAAATAAAAAAGCTTTTTTTTTTTTTAATATTTGTACAATAAATTGATATTAAATACAAATAAATTGTAGAAAAAAAAAAGATTTTTATTATTTTTCTATTATTACGTAGTCTAATATAATCTCTTATTTCAAATGTTTATTAAATAAATCTATGTTTACCTCTTAAAGAAATGCCATTATTATGGTTTATATTAAGGTATTATAAACTTATACTTTGCCTTATCCACAAATTTAAAATAAGTAAAAAAGTATTTAAAATTAATAATTTTTAACTTCACAACAAATAATAATTTTTATTAAAAAAAAAAAAAGACTAAAAAAAAAAATAAAACATCTATAAAAATTAATCATAACGTTCTATGAAACTTTATATTATTAATCGTAAAAAGAAATGAAAAGTTTAATTTTACATGAATAATATAGGTGGTTTAATAGAAAAGTCACTCAATAAATATAATAATACAAAATTTGTAATAATAAAAGAATAAAAGAAATTTTCTTTACCTTTGAAACTTATCACTAAATCAATGAGGCATATAATATAAATGTTTGATTCGTGGAGAAGACAATTTTATGTATAATATATCAGTAAAAGTAAAATATGATACCACTTTAAATACTTCTATTTTTGTTTTCATTTACTGATTTATACACAAAAATATTTTATCTTACTTCAAATATCATGTATATATGTTGATGTAATAATTGAAGAAGTAAAGTGAACACTATTAATAAATGAAAATGATAGACTTAAAGGATGGAATGTTTCTTTTTTCTTTTTTTTTAAAAAATAACTTCTGTGAATGTTATTATAAGAGAATGTAAATTTTATACTTTTCAATTAAATTAAAAATAAATTATATATTTTATGGGAGAGGAGAAAAAAAAAAAATTTATTTTATATAAGTATAAAATTATATTTTTATTTTAATAATAAATATTTTTTAAAATTTTTCTATAAAAAAAATTTCAAAAAGTAATTAAAATAAGTCTTCTGGGACTCTATAGGCTTTTTTTTTTTCAGGGTATAGAAATCATAAAAAAAAATTTTATGAATCATATTTCGGTATTACTAAACTATTTTAAATAACAATCACTTATTATACAATACATAGAATGTTTGGTGATATTTAAAAAAATCGGATTGATTTTTGTTACAAAAACAAGTATTCAGTTAAAATATTACTATTTTCTTAGATGAATGGTATTTAATCATGATATATATCGATAAGATTAGTTATCAATATACAATATTCTTATGTTTAAAAACATTAATATTAAGTAGATGTCGGAAGAGAATGGGTGTATTTGTAGCACTTTAAATATTGCAAAAGTATTATTTATATTTAGTTTTATAACTTAAATAGTTATTTCTAATGATATCATTTACAGACAATAAAAAAAAAATTAAATAATAAAAAAAAAAATAATAATAATACAATTGTTAAAATATAAATAAAATAAATTTTAATATCTTTAACCAAAAGAGATAGGTTCAATAGGTTTACTAAAAAAAAAAAAAGGATGTTTAAAAGATTTTTGTTGATATATTATTTTTGTCAAAAAATAGAATAAAAATAAAAATTTGAATGTTTAGCTTGTTTGGTGAAAGAATATGCCTCACTGGTAAATGAATAACAAATGGAATGAAAAATATATTATTATAAATGAAATGTAAAAAAGTAAGGTAAGATGGAAGATGAATATAATAAAGATTATTACCTTTACAAGAATAAATATATTAAATTAAAAAAATGCTTTTTAATTTTTATAAATGAAAGAATCAAATCTTTTTTCAATATTCTTAATATTTCAAAAAAAGGTACTTTAAGAAATAGATTAAAGAAAAAGATAAGCATAAGATGTAATATATTTTTCTTTTTTAAATACTATAAAAATGATTGAGCTATTTTTTTAATGAAAATGTATTAAGAATATATAAATTTATACGTATTACGTTTTCAAGAATGCTTCTTTTTTTTTGGTATTTAATAATATACTTTTAAAAATAAAAATTTTCAAAGATCAATTTAATATAGTTAATATTATATACTATTAAAAAATTATTTCAAAAAAAAATAGATAAAATATACATAATTTATATAAATAATTAAAAATTATAGGATTTTTTTTTTGTTAAAATTTATACCACTTATCAAACTTGTTATTTATATTTATGTTCTTATATTGTTTATTCAAATTATTTTATTTTGTATTTTTTTTTTCTATGGTACATTAAAAAACACTTTTTATATGAAGGGTGAAAATTAAAATTTATGGGTATAATATTATAGAAATTTTAACAATATAGCTATAACTATTATATGTTATATTAAAATCAAGAAAAAAAAAACTAATGTCTATTATTTTAATAATAAATTTTCTATTATAAATTAATTCATGTTTTACTTATTTAACCATTATTTTGATGGCAAATCACTAGCTGGTAAAATTTATAGATATTTATATGTATATAAATATAAATATTACTTCTAAATAATATTTTTTTTTTCGTAAATAATATTGACAGATAATTGAATTAAAATAATTACCATAAAGTAGTTTTATAAATATAAATCAAAAAATGATAAAGTTAAGGGTTTTATTAAAATACAAGAAATAAAATTAAAAAAGATTATATATGAAAATAAAATATATAATAAGTATCTAGGAGGTATGAAAAAAATAAATTTATTTTCATTTTATAAATAGGTTAATCATAATTGAGGAGGAATAGAGCCTTCTAAGGAATTTGAAGCAAATTTATACGACTTTGTATAAAATATTATAAAGATAATACTATTTTCTATAATTATTATTATTTTTTTTATTTAAAATAAATATATTTTTTTTAATATATTTTTTTCTTTATATAGGTAAAGCAGCTAATAAAAATGTTATTGGCAGATACTCAAACATATTAATAGTAACCTGAAAAAGAATTATAATAATAATTTTGTAAATATTATCAATAAAAAATAAGGATTATAAAAATTTTATCTTTTTATATATGCTAAAATAAACGATTTTAAAAATATATTCATGATTTTATCATTTTAATAATAATATTTTTATACAAATTAAGCGAATATCAATTTGTTAGATGGAAATATGTCTTTGAGTGTACTTTATCAGAGATTATCTTCTTAGAAATGAGGTATAAATCATAACAAATGATAATTTTTTTTAGCAAAGTAATTTTTTCTTTTATACTACAAGCAAAATATATAATTAATATTTTAAATAATTTTATTTTATTACAAAATTATTTTATCTTTTATGGGTTTATTTATAATAAGGAAAAAGAATCTTCTTTTGGTCAAATTGACTGGTAAATTCACTTCTTCATAAGACGATTAAACCATTTTAAAGTCAAAACATATCATGTTACAGAAATATCTTCCTCAGCTAATATTACCGAAGATGGTTTTGCAATCAGTTTTTCATTTATAAGTAGTATATGTTTATCTACTTAAATGAAATAGAAATCTTAAAGGAAAAAGATGATATTTCATGTGAGAAAACTCAAATCTAGTACATGTAAAGTTATAATATTTTTATTTACTTACTTTTAAATAAGAAATTTTTAAAAAGTTAAAAGGAAAAATATTAAAGGTATTATGTTAGAATAAATCTTTTTATCAATCATAAGATTTTTTTTTTATTTTAAAATATAATAATTAAAAAAAAAGTATTATCTATAAGATTACATAAGTGATTATCAACCTGGTGAATATTGTCCTAATAAAAAAAATATAATAAAAAAATGTATATATAAATATAAATATTATATACTATATATAACATAAACACGATTTATAAAATTATTTATACTTCTTTAACTTAAACTGGCATTCTTTTTTTTCTAGTATTCATTTAACTTAAACCATAATATCACTAACTTTAATACATTTAATGAAAACAACAAATTTTTACCCAAAAAAAAACAAGTTCCATAGAGATAATTAAAACTTGACCATATCATGTAAAATGAAAATAATGTAATTTAGAAAAAAAAAATATTATAACAAAACATTTTTAAAAAAAAAAAAAAAGAACGGGATGTAGAAATTGATAATAAATTTATATCTTTTTAAGGTAATTTTACTGTTTTATCTATTAAGAGGCTATTTTTTAAAAAAAGGATAAAATAATTTCAAAATTATATATTGAATGAATCAGGTTAATGTGAAAAAATGTATTTAATTATTTAAAAGTGTTTTCAAAAAGGAACGTCTATTGAGAAACATAAATAAATACAATTATATATTTATAAAAGTATAAAAAAAAAGAAGGTTAAGTTTATTAAGTTAGGTAATTAAAAAGTTAATGACAATGAATATTATTATTAGTTTAAATATATAATAATATTATGGTAAAAATAAATATTATTTTAGATGTATGATATCTTATTGTAACCAGGAATTAATTTTTTTTTTATTATTATTTTTTTTAAATGATTAGCTTTGTTCTTTAACAAAAAAAGTTATAAGATATGGTGAATATATATTATAATCTTAAAAATATAACTATAGAAGTATTTTCTTTTACAATTACTTTTTAATAAACAGTTTAAAAAAATATAAGTGTTATTTGAAAAAAGTAATTTACTTTTGTTTTATAAATTCTTCTACCTTTTCATTTTTCAAATATTAAAAATGTTATTATGATTAATTTTTTATACTTAATAGCAGGATTTCAAAACAATTTTAGGTAAGGAACACCAAAATTTAAATATAATTTTAAATAGGGTTGATAGCGTGTGGTGTTAATTGAAGTACCATTTATGTAATTACCAATTTTTTAATGTTTGTTGTTATGTTCATTATCATTTTTATTCAGACTAAAAAGTTATTATATAAATAGTTAAACAAAAAATTGTTGTATTAGTTTTAATATGAATTTTTACTATATAAATACTATAGTTTATTCTTAAGTATTTTTAAAACATAATAAGATACGTAGCTATATAAAATTATGATAAGATGAACTAAAACTTCCTTTAATAATAATATTGTGTCTATTCATAATTATATTTGATATGATTATACAAGATAAGAATTATCAAAGATTCTTTTAAAACGCCTTGTAGTTATGTAATAAAAACCTATTCAAAAAAAAGTGTGTAGTCGTTATGGTTTATATTAAATATTATTATAAATAAACATTATATCAACTTTTTCTATTATTAAAATTAATTTTGAAAAAAGCTTAAAATGAAACAGATATTTGTAAAGATTATTTTGTATATGAATTTTTGTATAGTATATTCTGAAAATATTTTAATTCATAATATGTTTAGTTCTAAATCTCATTCTGTTTCAATTTATCCTTTAGCAAAAGAACTAGTTTTACAAGGAAATAATGTTACATTACTAAATTATGGTATTAAAAGTATAGGAAAATATGATGGAATTATTACAAAGGAAATATTATTTAATGATACAGAAACTTATGATGCACAAATTGAATTTTTTGGTAGATTAACATGGTGTAAATCATCATCATCAATAGTACAACTTTTAATTAAATTAATGGTCAATTATGGTATGCATTTATCTAAAAGTTTTGATTATATTGATATTATTAATACTAAATGGGATGCAGTAATAGTAAATGAAGCATTATTTGGTCAAGCAGCTACGTCAGCTGTATATATGAAAGAAAAAAATAATATTCCTATTATATCACTTTCTACTACTGGTATTTTTTTAATATTATTTTTACTATTTATTTTTAGATTATACTTTTTATCAAGCTTTATTTAGAGGTTTAGAAAGATATTATCTTATTGAAGGAAATATATATTTTGATGGAGAAACAATTTTTAAACCTGAAAATTTTTATTATAGGTTTAAAACATTTCATAGTAATTATAATGAATATAATGCCTTTTCAAATGGTATTTCTTCAATAAATCAAATGATTGCTGATATTTTTAATGTAACAATATCATTAGAAAAATTTTATTCATACTCTTCATGGAATGTCTTAGAAACATTTGATAAACTTTTTCTTCCATCACCAATGACATCTTCAATTACATATACTGGAAGTTCATGTAATCATATTCCTAAAATGGATGGAATAATTAATATAAATTCAAATTTAAATTTACTTTTAAATGATAATAAAACTAAAGGAATAATATATATGGCTTTTGGTTCACAAATGCCCTGGAACTGGGCACCTCAAAAAGTAATTAAAAATTTTTTAAAAGTTTTTAATAAACTAAATAATTATACAATTATTTGGAGTATAAATATTAATATAACAAATTTAACTATTCCATCAAATGTTCATTTATTAAAATGGGCACCTCAAACAATGATATTAAATCATAATAAAACTAAACTTTTTATAACTCATGGAGGATTAAAAAGTTTTAGAGAAGGTATTTGTGGTGGAGTACCAATGTTATCAATACCATTTTATATAGATCAAACAAAAAATACTTTAAATGGATATTTACTTGGTGTATTAGAAAGATTAAACAAATTTAAATTATCACCAGATAAAATTTATCATAAGATAATTAAAATTCTTGAAAATAAAAAGTATAAAATAAATGTAGAAAAACTACGAACATTTATGGATGATAGAATTATTAATCCAACAAAAGAAAGTGCTTTCAATATCAAAAAAATTATTAAAATTAAACATAAATATCCAAAAAGTGATGAATTTTGGCATATAAAAGGAAAAAATATTAACTTTATGACGAGGTACTACTTTGATACAATAATAATTATTAGTATTTTTATCATATTATTGTTGACATAGTTTCTTAAATATATAATTAGTACTAGTTGTAAAATGATTTATTTAAAAAATATTTAAAATAATAAAATTAATAAAACAAAAATTAACCACTGCATGAGAGGCACATAGATTCATCCTCCTCACGAATTGAATTTACCTTTCCCTTCATGACATTTTCTTTTGCATTATCATGTTTTTCACCTAAAGGAGTTTTTGAAGAATTTTGTATTGCTGATTTATCAACACTAAATTTAACAGCATCAGCAGCAGGTTTTGTTCTTAAGTAATACATTCCAGTTTTTAATCCACGTTTCCAACTATGAAAATGCATTGAACTACAAATGGCATATGATGGTTTAGCAACATGAAGATTAAGCGATTGTGATTGATCTATAAAAGCACCACGATCAGCAGCCATCTCAATTATATCTTTTTGAGATATTTCCCAAACAGTTTTATAAAGTTCTTTAATATTAGGTGGAATTTCTTTAATATTTTGGATAGATCCATTATTAGCTATTATCTCATTCATTAACTCTTCACTCCATATGTTAAGATCAATTAAATCTTTAAGAAGATGAGGATTGACAATTTGGAAATCTCCTGAAAGAACACGTCTAGTGTAAATGTTAGAAGTATATGGTTCAATAGATTCATTATTTCCTAGAATCTGTGCAGTTGAAGCAGTTGGCATTGGAGCAAGTAATAAAGAATTTCTTACACCATGTTTTGCAATGTCTGCTTTTAAAGTTTCCCAATCCCATAAATCACTTGGTTTGACATTCCACATGTCATATTGAAGAATACCTTTTGATACTGGAGATCCATCATATGTCTCATAAGGACCATCACGTTCAGCTACTTCACATGAAGCTTCCAATGCTCCATGGTAAATTGTTTCAAAAATCAACTTATTAAGTTCTTTAGCGGCAGGTGAAGTGAAAGGATAACGCATAAGCATAAATGCATCAGCTAAACCCTGAACACCAATACCAATTGGACGGTGTCTCATATTTGATTTTCTGGCTTCAGGGACAGGATAATAATTGACATCAATAATTTTATTCAAATTTTTAGTTAGAATTTTAGAAACAACATGAAGTTGTTTGAAATTAAAAGCAGGTTTACCATCTACAACTTCAACAAATCTATTAAGAGCAATAGATCCTAGATTACATACAGCAACTTCATCTGGTGCACAATATTCAACAATTTCAGTACATAAATTTGAACATTTAATGGTTCCAAGATTTTGTTGATTACTTTTACGATTACAATGATCTTTGTAAACCATATAAGGTGTTCCGGTTTCAATTTGACTTTCACAAATCTTTTGCCAAATAACTCTGGCCTTTATTTGTTTTCTGTAACGTTTCTCATTTTCATACTTGTGATATAATTCCTCAAAAGCCTCACCCCAAGTATCCTCAAGTCCAGGACATTCGTGGGGGCACATCAAAGACCAATAAGAGTCTTTCTCTACACGTTTCATAAATAAATCAGGAATCCAAAGACCATAAAATAAATCACGAGCTCTTTCTTCTTCAGGGCCTGTATTTTTCTTAAGATCCAAAAATTCTAAAATGTCAGCATGCCATGGTTCTAGATATATAGCAAATGCTCCAGGTCTTTTATTTCCCCCTTGGTCAACATAGCGTGCTGTATTGTTAAAAACTCTCAACATTGGTATTAATCCATTAGATGTACCATTTGTACCACCAATAAAAGAACCATTAGCACGAATACAATGAACATTCAATCCAATACCGCCAGCAGATTTTGAAATTAATGCACATTGTTTAAGAGTATCATATATACCTTCAATTGAATCATCAGACATTGTTAGTAAGAAACACGAAGACAGCTGTGGACGTCTGGTTCCTGCATTAAATAATGTTGGAGAGGCATGAGTAAACCACTTCTGAGACATATAGTCATATGTTTCAATAACAGAATTAATATCATCCCCATGAATTCCAACTGCCACACGCATTAATAAATGTTGTGGTCTTTCAGCAACTTTCCCATTTATTTTTAATAGATATGAACGTTCAAGTGTCTTAAATCCAAAATAAGAGAAATCAAAATCTCTGTTATAAACGATAGCAGAATTAAGTTTATCAGCATGTTTTTTGATGATGTTGTGAGTTTCCTCACTTATCATTGGCAAATGTACTCCTGTTACAGAATGACGATAGTTATATAAGTCACTCATAGCTTCTGAAAAACTTTTCTTTGTTTGTTTATGCATATTAGAAACAGCAATTCTTGCAGCTAGTATAGCATAATCTGGATGAATTGTCGTCATACTTGCAGAAACTTCAGCAGCTAAATTATCTAATTCAACTGTTGATACACCATTATACAATCCTTGGATAACTTTAAACGTTACCAAACACTAGTAAAAAAAAGAAATAATATTTGTTTAAAAAAACTGAAACCTACTGGATCAATGTAATCCATATTAAGTTTGTAACAAAGTTTGGAGATTCTTGAAGTAATTTTGTCAAAATGAACATTTTCCCTACGTCCATCACGCTTCTCAACATATAAAGAGTTAGTACGTTTCATATTGTATTTAAAATTATAGAATGAATAGAGTTTAAAAAAAACCAATTAGTCTTAGTCCTCTCTCTGAGATAAAGCAGTAATCGCCCTCTTCACTACTCTTAATTCCAATTGTTACAGGTTATTTTATAATAATGAAACATTAATCGTAACGCCTATTTCAATAGCGCCAAAAATTGTCAATAATTGGTTTTTTTCATCGTTTTTGCGCCAATAATAATTGTTACATACTGGTCAACGATTCATTGCTTTTTTTTTTACAATGTCAAATATATAAGTAAGAAAGAATAGAATTAATGACTTTTTTCTTTTAATGTATTATATTAAGATAAGGTATCACACTGAATGGAGTCTCATGCAAAAATATCAAATGTAACGCAAAGAAGATTAAATTTTTTTATTTATAACATTGAACCTTTCATTTATATAAAATTGATATTATAAAAATAAATGATATCTTTCTACATTCGTGGGTTTATCATTTTTAAAGGTAAAGTGTGAAAAAGATTGTGTAGTATATTTATATAAGATATAGTAATAAGACGTACTAAATTTTAAAGTTAATTCTTAGTATATGGGGGGTGTTAATTTTTAAAAAAAAAGAATTAGTTTTTTGAATAAAAACTTTTTGAAATAATGTAAAAAACATTCAAAACAATTTTTGTTAAATTTTGATTAATTGGTAGTGAGTTAGTTATCTTGTTGTATATGTATTTGGCATTCTTTTAAAGTAAATATTCTTTTCTAATATCACAAGGAAAATTGACTTTTTCTAGTAAAAACTTTTTAAATGAACCTGAAGATTTCTTTTACTATTAAATTATTTGAAGTAAACATTTACTAAATAAATATTTAGCTGTTATTATTGTAAAAAGTATGTCTTTCTACGTAATATGCAAATATTCTATTTGTTTCTATTATTTTATATATAACATATAATTAATAAACATCATAATATTTAAAAAAAATTAAGAAATATTTTTTAAATAAAAAAAAAATAATAATATTTTTAATTATAATATAGAATCTGTACCCTACCATGATTTTTGATATTTATTATCTTTGATAACATCAACCATTTTTATTATAAAAATAATCTTTACTTTTACAGAGATAATTGACAATTCCAAAATCATTCAATTTAAAAACAACATTTAAATATGACATAATATAGTGATAAAATATTTCCAGTATTTAATGACAATTTTCAATAGGTAGACATAAATGTACTTTTGATTAATTTTTTTATATTAAATAATACTATGTATAAAGAGGTGTAAAATTTGTTCATTCAAATAAAAAGTCAGTTTTTTAAGTAAAAAAACTTTTTGAAAAATAATTTAATGTTTATTCAAGTTTTTTATATATCAGGTGAATTTATTTAACATCCCACATTATCCGATAATAGTAAATATCATCAATATTTTGCAAAAAAAAAATATGAGCGTATTATAGAAATTTTAATTATCTGAAAAATCTGATCTTCTTAAATGAAACTTATTTTATTTTAGAATCGGTCGTTTAACTTGTTGGATATTGATAAATGATGACCCTTATTTTTTTTTTAATTTTTTAAATGTATTGATGGAGAGTTATTAGCGTTAGTGGATTATCTTCTTAAATATATATAGTATTTTTTTTTAACAAAATCCAAAGTTAAAATATTTCATTAAGAAAAAAAAGTTTTAACATCCTAGAAAGTAGTTTCAATTTGGAAGAGATTCTTTTGCAGTTGAAGAAATATACAAAAATAATGTTTAAATTTGTATCGATTTTTTTTCAAAGTTTTATTATGAAAAAAAAGGAAACATTATACTTGAATTGTTAAATTTTATACTTTTCTATAATACTAGAAAGATAGTTACATTTAGGTGCAAATATATTATTTTTATCATTTGTACACTTTTTGTCTATATTAATAATCTAATGATAAAAATTTTGATTAATTAATGACGACAAAACACAAAGATCAGCTACTACATTAATTATTTTTAGTGAATCTTATCAAGAATAAGTTGAAGAATAATTTCAACAGAATAGCTAAAACAAATTTATACAAAAAAATTTTTGATAAAAATTTAATATTTTTATAGAAATTATAATTTAAAAAATTAACTCAATTCTTTCAAGTAACATATTAATTAAAAATAAAATTGAATATCTTTGGAAAAAATATTTATTATTTTTTAATTAAAAATACATCAAGTTTAAAAGTAGATAATATAAATATTTTCTATAAAAAATAAATTTTGCACTAATAGCAAATTAATTTTTATATAACAAACAGTGTAGATATTTTATAATTAAAAAAATCAAAATTTATTTTTAATTTTAAATTTTTTTTTTATTTGTAAAAATTATTGCTTTTCTAATATTATTATTTTAATGTGAAAATATTTATTAACTTAGATTTTATTATATGTATATTGAATATTATCTACGCAAAATCTTTTATATTCTTTTATTATTTATTTTGTTTGTAATTTAATACTACTTTTAAAAGAAAATTTGCATTAAGAAAAGAAATAGTTTTAATAATGTTTGAAATTTAAAAAGTTTAATTTTATCACATTTTAAATCATAAAATTGAATCGTTTTATATTTTAATATTGAATCACATTATTTTTTATAATTTAAAATAATATTTTTAATAGTAAGATAGAATATATTATAACATCAACTGACTTATTACATAATGTGTTAAGTTTTCAAATAAATTATTTAAAATAATCAAAAATTTAAAAAATCACGTACATACATAATGTTTCGCTATATATATTTTTTAAATTTAACGGGGCTGTTTTTGATGTTTTTATTCATTTGCAACTTATTATCATCTTTTATTCAATTATTGTACCCACGTAGCGTTTAATAATAACAAAAACATTATGGCGTTTCAAAATAGCATATGCTTTCGCAATTGAGATAATTAAACTATTGCATACTTCAAATAACCAACATTATTTTGATAAAAATAGTGAAAAAAAAATAATTTTTAAAGAGGAGTGCTTTCAACATTTCAAAATTAATTATTATATAAGTGATTCACCTTATTGTTATAACATTATATAAAGAATAAATTTTTAACTAATATTGTACTACAAAAATGTCTGTATTACATCAACACCATGAATTCAAAGTTACAGATCCTAGAGATCCAATGCAAAATTTTGATGAATTTCACAAGAAAACATTTGGTGACTCTACAACATCTTCATTTCCAAATCAAGCAACATCACTCCTTCAACAACATTTTCCAGAACATTCACATCATTTCAATGAATTTAATCAAAAGATGATGGAAATTCATTCACTTGATCCATTTTCTGAAGAATGGCGTGTTAAAATGAATGAAATTCATAACAATATAGCACCTGGATGTCATGGAAGTTTAACAAATAATCATTTTGATTCTCAAGGAAATTTTTATTCTGTCCTAAATATGGGTGATTTTAAACCTGAAGAAATAAATATTGAGCTTAAAGGTAATAACCTTCACATTAATGCTCAACACAAAGAAGACAGTCAATCAAATCATATAAGTAACTGTTTTACTCATGAAATTTATATTCCATCAACAATTGACATGAATACACTTAAGACAAATTTAAATTCTAAAGGACAATTAATTATTGAAGCATGTGCTCTTCAAAAAAAACTTAACTAACACAAAGAGTATTCAATATTTTTGTACAAAAAAAAATTTATTTCTTTTTTTTTTCCACTCCATATAATATTAATTTCTAATAAAAAAGATAGTTTATTAAAAATTTATTTTTACATGATAATAAATTTTTATTTTAAAAGATGGTTTTATACCAAATTATTCGTATAAGTTAACAAAAATTAATAAAATAAAGTAATTCAATTTGTTGTCAAGGATGAACAAATTTATTTTGATATTTTTTCATTGTTTATTTTCTTAAAAATATGTTTATATATAATTTGATCATGTGATTATTTTTTGAATGAAAATTTTATATAAAAAGATATTGTTATTTTGATTTAAAGTTTTGTTAATTATTTAAAAAATAAAGATAAATATTATAATGATATTTATGTAAAAATATTTTTAAAGATAATTTTTATTAAATAATAAATATACCCCTTTATATATTATGTATTTAAAATATAATATTATTTATTGAATGTTGTAACATTTTGTAATGGGTAAAAGATTTATTAGGATTATAAAATATCTTTTTTATTAGAAAGTAATAAATTCCTTTTTTATTAACTTAGTTGTTTGTATCAAAGAATTTCTTTTAATAAAGCGTTTTATTTGTTATCGTTAATTGAACATAAAAGAAAATAAAATCATTAATAATGAGCATAAATCTACAATAAAATTACCATATACTATCTATAAAATTAAATCTATATAGTCTCATTAATGTACTGTTATACAATGATATTACATTAATCCATATCCCGGCACTGATATGGACAGTAAAATGATATAAAAGTTATCATTCATTGTAAAATATATTACAAAAATAAAATTGAATTTTTTTTTGGTTATTATTGAAGACCGGAAATGATATACATAAAAGCTAAATTTTAAGAGAAAAAAAATTATGTACTGCTATTTTCATATTTGATTATATATATATAATTAATGTAATGATTTATTCTTTTCTACATTCTTCTTCATCGCATTCTACAATGTCGTTTAAGGTTCTAGTTTTCATATACTCTGTATTACATTTTATTGAGCTTTCCTCACAATCTGATTGTGCTAAAAAAAAATAAATATAAGTTAAAATATTATAAAAAATATTATATTTGTGCTTTGACAGGACCTTTTTTTTTTTTTAAAAGTTAAACACTACGAACAACAATATTAATGTATGTTTTTAAAAAAAAATTCAAACTACCTCTAAAGTTATAAATATTTTCCTAAAAATTAAACTTATCTTCACCAAAATAAGTGAACAAATAGTTAATGTGAAAAAAAAAATTGTTATGTTTTGAATACACATAATACAAAAGACAAACAGGTAAGTTGTGAATTAATTTAAAGGCAAACCTTCTACTGTAACAGTGCAACTACTTGTTGCTTGTCCTGCTTCATTAACAGCAATCAAAGAATAAATACCAGAGTCACGCCAAATAGGATCTGTTATTATTAATGAACATAAATATGGTCCATCTTGTACAAATTTAACCCTGGCAGATTCTGCCAATGGTCTCCATTCTTTCATCCATTTTAAATCTGGAAATGGACTTCCTTCAACACGCACATCAAGTCTTAAAGGTTTACGATCACTTGTAACATGATCTGTTAATGGTTGTATAAAGTGTGGTCGAGCTGAAAAAAAATAAGATAATATTAAATAGGGAAAATGAATTATAATTTTAATAAGGATAAAATAAAACAAATAACTCAGTAAATAAAAAGAAAAAAAAACTCATTAAAAATATTCACGACAATGAAAAAAAAAAATCAACTATAAAACTTACTAGCTAATTCTACAAATATATTTTGTTGTGCTTCTCCCCATTGATTTTTTGCTATACATTGATATTGTCCAATATTATCTTTTGAAAAACCAGCTATACTTAATAATGTTTCAGTACCAGCATGATTAATAATTCTAACTGTTGATGTTGGAGATGATATATCTAATGGCCAACCACGGAATTTCCATTCAATTGTTGGATCAGGATATCCAGAATAATTAAGGCATAATATTAATGTATCATTCTCTGCACAATATCTTTTTTCAATGACACCTGGTGCAAAGTATGGTGCACATGCATACTGTTCAGCATATGAATCATTTAATGCCTTCTCAGCATATGGATCAAGAAGTGGAATAATTTTTTTATTCCTATCTAAAACTGGTTGTGGTGGTGCCATTAATCTAGATGGTGGTGAAGCTGGTGATGGTTCAGATATACCATATATATTTTCAGCACGTACACGGAATTGATAACTTTTACCAAGTTCAAGATTACGAACTTTACAAACTGGTTCTGGAATATTATAATCCAATAATGTCCAATCTTTTTCTGGTAATTCTCTAATTTCAATACAATAAGTGACTTGTGGATATCTAGGTGGAGATCTCTTTGTTGGAATCCATGAAAGAGTTAAATAATGACCTGTAACTTCTTTGATAAATGGACCACGATCTGGAGGAGTTGGAAAACTTGCAAA
Organism: Strongyloides ratti; assembly: GCF_001040885.1. Lineage (NCBI taxonomy): Eukaryota > Metazoa > Nematoda > Chromadorea > Rhabditida > Strongyloididae > Strongyloides > Strongyloides ratti. Next base: position 6,021,639 of record NC_037307.1, read on the forward strand.
GTTTATTTTTTTAAAACCGTATTCTTCTGTTAAATATGGTGTTACATCAATTAAGTCATTAAATTTTATTTTATCTAAATGTGGTACTGTGACATCTAATACAGCTGATGATGATGCAGTACCATGTGAATTTTTTGCAACAGCTACATACTCACCAGAGTCTTCTGGTAATGTATCAAGAATTATCAACGCATGACTTCCACCTCCACAAGATTGCATTTTACACCTTCCATTAGGTACTATTTTAACTCCATTATGATACCAATCAACTTCAGGTGATGGATGACCAACAACTAAACAATCAAATATTGTTGGTAAATGTGTAAATACATGTTTATTTTTTAATTGTCTTATAAATCCAGGTGGGAATGGCATTCCACCACGTTCATTTTCTTCATACATTTTGGGTCTTATAATACCAATACAACATTCTGTTTTTGCAGTTCCTAATTTATTTTCAGCAACTAATGAATATTCACCCTCATCATCAGGTGAGGCATTAAGAATAAGCATATGATGAATACCACGTTCATCAGTCCATAAAACTCTTCTTCCATTAGGTCCATCATTTCTAACTTCTTCACCATCTTTAAACCATTTTATTGTTGGAGTTGGATTTCCTGTAACACATACTTGAAGTTCAATAGTATTTCCTTGATGTATTGACATATTATGTAATCCTCTTCTTATTCTTGGTTTACATTCTTCAGGTGTCATATCATATCCATTTTCAGGTAATTTAGATACATTTCGATTTCCTATAAAAAAATTATTTTTATTATTAATTAATTTATTATTATTTAATTAATTAATTTTTTTTTTATATTTACTATTATACATTAATAATTTGTTATTAATAAATAATAATAAAATGACTAGTAAACAGCCTTCATACATGTATATCTTTTAATATCATCAATTATTAATCTTCTTTTATTTAATTATATACATTGTAAAGCAATATAACAAAAGTTACGGTCAAAATATATAGTCCGTAACTTGTTATACTGAAGATTAATAATTACATTTCGAAATTACTTTTCTTTTTCTTAGATTCAAATTAAAAATAAACGTATACAATTGTTAATTCAAGTTAACCTGTTATATTAATATTAATTGACAATGATTATAGAAAGGGGAAGGAATTTAATGAAAAATGGGCTGAAGACTTCCGAGAATATATTATCATATTAATTGGACAAGTTTTCTTTGTTGATAAAAAGTAAGTAAAAGTTAACAATTTATTGTATAAATGTATTAAATTATATTAAAATATGATTTATTATTGGAAAATTATTTTTATTTTTAATTATTTAATATTTTATGTTACATCATCTTTATTATCTATTTGTCCTAAACATTGGGATTATGATAAAATATCTAAATCATGTTATTTTATGGTGGGAAAAAAAATGAATTTTTATGATGCTAAAGAATATTGTTATCAAAAGTTTAATGCAAATTTATTAAGTATAGAAACAAAACATCAAAATGATTTTATACGTGATTATTATGCATTTTTTGGTTCAAAATGGTTATCTGCATCAATGTCAAAAGAAAATAATAGTAATTCTATTTTAAAATGGAATGAAATTTATCCTATAACTTTTACAAATTTTGATCCATTTAACTCATTATCTAATGCTTCACCATCATTAGGATGTTTAAAAATTTTAGAAAATGGTTTATGGGTTAATTCAAATTGCATGGTACCATCACAATTTGTATGTCAAAAAAATTTAATTCAACCAATTAAATCATCAGTTGATTGCCCTAAATCATGGATTCCATTTAATTTAAATAATGCTTGTTTCAAAATTATTAAAACATCATTAATAAGTGAGGCTGAAACTCTATGTCGAAAGGAGGCTATGATTCATGGTGAAGAGGCTTCTTTAGCATCAATTAATTCAAAAGAAGAAAACGAGTTTGTTTTAAGTAAGTTTAATATTTTCCACTTAATTTAATTTGATGCTTGTAGAATTATCTTTAAAACATTCACCACATTTACATAAAATTTTACTAGGTGGAATTGGTGGGGGAAAAAGAAAATTGAATTGGGTATGGGTTGATGGTAGTGATTTTAGTAAATATCAAAATTGGGATAAATATATGCCTAGACAACGACAAAATATGTCTAATTTAGTAATGTTAAAAAGTGGAAAATGGGCTAACATTAGAAGTGACAGAAATAGTCATCCACATCATACTATTGCTGTTTGTAAATTAATATTTCTCATTTAATTTGTAGTGATCTCTTTTTTTAATAAAAAAAAAACCAATTATTAAACATACCTGTTACAATAAGTTCAGCTTTAGTACTTGCTGTTCCAAAACTATTTGTAGCAACACAACGATAATAACCTTCAGATTCAAATTTAGCTGATTTTATAGTAAGACGTTGTTTTCCTTCTGTTTCAGATTCAATAATAACATTTTGACTATTTGATAATTCAAGACCATCTTTAAGCCATTTTATATCTGGAAATGGTTTTCCATATGGAAGACATTCAAAAGTAACATCTTCTCCAACTTTGACTCTTTTAATTGTTAAAGGTGTTATAAAACCAGGAGCATTTCCTGATGATAAATCTGATGTATAATCTCTTGATATTTTTCTTCCTTTTGCTTCAATAATAACATCACATGTAGTTCTAGCAGAACCATATTCATTTTCTGCAACACAACGATAACATCCTGCATCAAAACGTGATGCAGAAAGAACTTCTAATTCAGTATTTCCATCAATATTTTCAAATACTTGTGTTCTACCAAATGAATAGAGACGTTCTCCATCTTTAAACCATCTAATTTGCATACGTTCACCACTAAATTTACATCTAAGTTTGAAAGATTGTCTATCAGTAATTTTTATATTATCTAATGGAATAATAACTTTTGGTGCTTTACCAGTATCATATGATGATGATGGTGATCTATATGGTGATACTGGTAAACCATTTGAAGAACCAGGTATTCTTTTAACAGTTGCATTACCTTTACTTTGAACTGTTCCATGAATATTAGTTGCAATAACACGATAAATTCCATCATCATCTATTGTACATTTTGGAATATATAATGTTGCTGTACCATCAGGTTCAAGAGATATTTGATAATCATCATTAGGAATAACTTTTTCACCATTTTTATACCAAACTATTTCTGGAAGTGGTGAAGCTTCTATTTTACAGATTAATTTAAGTGGACTTCCTTCATTAGCTCTAGCATCACCAATATTTAAAATAATTCTTGGTGGTTGAACTTTTTCTGAAGTAGTTGGTGTTCTTCTTGAATATCCACCATCATCAATACTAATAAAAGCTTTTGTATTAGCAGAACCTTCATCATTTGTAGCAATACAACGATAAGTTCCTTCATCACTATTTTTACAATTATTAATTCTAAGTGAATATGTTCCATTAGATGGATTATTATTCCATTCAAATCTTTTATCTTCAAATAATGGTGCACCATCTTTACTCCATTTAACAACTGGCATTGGTTTTCCGGTAACTTTACAACTTAATTCAATTGTATTATCTAATAAAACAGTATTATCTTCTAATGGAATAATAAATCTTGGTGCTTCACCATCTTCTTTTATACTTCGATCAATATTTCTTAAATTAACTTCTACATGAATAGTTGATTGTGTTTTTGCTTTACCATATTTATTTTCAGCTTCACATCTATAAATTCCTTCATCAGACAAAGTACAATCAGATACAGTAAGATTACAAACACCATCTGGAAGAATCTCAATTTTAACTTTATTATTTGATCTAAGAAGAACACCATTTCTATAAAATTTAATTTGTGGAAATGGAGATCCAGTAACAGTACATGTCATAAATAATTCACCTCCACGATCAACCCATTTATCTGTTAATCCTTTAGTAAAGAATGGTTCTTCACCTTCTTTAATAATTTCAATCTTAGGTGTTTTTATTCCAACTAAACAAGCTGTATTAGTAGTTCCATGAATATTTGTAGCTATACATCTATATGCTCCAGTATCAGCTTCAGTAACATCCTTTAATGTAAGTGTACATCTACCATTTTCTTCATCAAAATCAGTTGACATATTAGAAGTAAGTTTAATTGGTAAACCATCTTTATACCAAGAAATACTTGCCATTGGAATTGCATCAACAACAGTACTAAGAGTAATTGTTTTTCCAATTTCAAGAATAGCATCTTCCAATTGAGGATTAAATCTTGGTGGATATTCTCTTTTGTGTTCAATTTGTTCAATGTACTCTTCTTCAATATTTAAGTTGGCTCTTGTATCAGCAACACCGTATGAATTTTTTGCAATACATTTATACATTCCAACCCATTCTGGTGTTAAATGTAAAACTTTAAGTTTACAACATCCATCAGGTGTATTGACAAATTCGATTCCTTTCATATCACTAGTAATAATTTTTTCTTCAAATAACCAAGTTATTTCTGCTTTTGGTTTGGCATCAACATGACATTCAATTGATGCTGGATGTCCCATAGGAAGTCTTCTATCCCATAATGGAACATTCCATCTTGGTTCATATCCTTCTTCATCTCTTGGTTTAAATGTTCTACTTAATGATTCACAGAATGAAGCATTACATTCAACTTGACCAAATTCATTTTCAGCTATAGCACGAATTGAACCAAAATCATCTGGATTAATTGATTTTATAGTAAACATCCAATGACCATCTCCTAAATCTTCAATTAAGTAATTATCATTGTTATTAATTTCATTATTATTAAGAATAAATTTAATTTCTGGTTTTGGAAATCCTCTAACTTTAACACTAAATTCAACTTTTTCACCAACTTTTCCATCTGTTGTTTTAAGTGGAATAATAAATCTAGGTGGGCCAGGAATTTCACTTTCATCAAGAACTGAAGCTTTACATGAACTTTCTTTTTCTCCGAAATCATTTTTTGCAACAATTGAATATTTTCCACTGTCATCTTTTGTAGAATCAAGTATTCTTAGTGAAGCAGTACCATCAAGTGATAGTCTTAATGTAACTCTATCAGATTTTTGTATTTCAATACCATCTTTAAACCATTTAAGATCAGGCATTGGATTACCAAATACTTGACATTTAAGAACAAGTGTTTCACCTTCTGGTATTGTTACATCAGATAATGGTCCTAAGAATTCAGGTGATGTACCTACAAAATCTTTCTTTTTAGGTTTTACATATACAGAACAACTTGATTGTAATTCTCCCTTATCATGTGTAAATACAACTCTATAAACACCAGCATCATCTGCTTTAGATGTTGGTATAGTTAATGTGTATTCACCATTACTATCAGAAAGTTTCAAATTCTCATTAGGAATAATTTCTTGACCATTTTTATACCATTTAACTTGTCTTGGTTTTCCAGAAATTTTTACTTTCAATTGAAGTGGTTCATCTTCATTGATATCTTGATCTTTGAGACCATCAATAAGTTTAACAATTTCTGGAACTTTTACATCAAGATCACCAGATGAGTCACATTCACCTGCATCATTAGATAAGACAACTTTATAATTTCCAATATCTTCAGCCATTGCTGATTTTATTAGAAGTTCATATTTCTTAGGATTAAGTGTTTTTAATTCAATACCAGAGCAAGATTTTACTTCTTTACCATTTCTAAACCATATAACTTTTTTAACAGGTGCAGATACTTCAACTCTAAATGAATGTTCATCACCAGCATCAATTGTTGCAGAAATAAGACCTTTAACAATTTTTGGTTCAACATCACTTGCAGAAAGAACTGTTAATTTAGCTTCACTTTCAATTTTTCCAGCACTATTTTGTAATACAATTTTATACTCACCAAAATCATCCATTTCAGTTTCTTTAATTAGTAATTTATAAGAATTTTCAATAGAAATAAAGCTAATTCTTTTTGATTCTTTAATTTCTTTTCCATTTTTATACCATTTAACAATTCTAACTTTTTCTGTTGTCTCAGCTTCGAAAATAACTTCCTCACCTTCTTTAACAGTTTTGTCCTCTAAACCTTTTGTAAACTTAGGTTCTCTTTCAACAGTTACATTTCCTTTAGTTTTAATTGTCATTTCTTCATTAGCAAACTCAACTTCATACACACCTGAATCATTCATAGTTGATGAAGGAATTTCATAGACAAAACTATTTTCATTAACAATTTTACTATTTTCATTATCTTCTTTTCCATTTTTATACCACCTAACTTGTTTAGGTTTTCCTGTTGTTTTAACATCAAGGTAAATTGGTTTACCTTCAGGAATAAATAAGTCTTCCAAACCTTTAATAATTTTTAATGGTTCAGAAGGTAATTTAACAGTAAGTTTACAACTAGAATCAGCTTCATTACCATCATCATCTGTGACTTTAACTGTGTATGATGCTTCATCATCTTTGTCGGCAGATGGTATTTCGATACCATATTTATTATTACCAAGATCTTTGGATGGAATTTCTTTTCCATTTTTATAGAATCTGACTTGTTTTGGTTTCTTAGATGTCTCAATATCAAGAAGAATTTTATCACCTTTTTGAGCTTGTTTATCTTCAAGTCCCTTTTTAATAGATATTGGTTCTCCTTTAACTGTTAATTTGGTTAAATCATCAGCAGTTCCTCCTTCATTTTTAACGGCAACAGAAATATCTCCAGCATCATCTTTTTTAACAGATGGAATAGTAAGTTCATATTTACCATTACCCAAATCTTTTCCAGGTCCCAAACTTTTACCATTTTGTTTCCATTCAATAGCATCTACTTTACCTTTAACTTCAATTACAAACTTAACTTCATCTCCTTCATTAGCAGAAGTAGGAACAAGTCCTTTAACAATGCTTGGTTTTTCCACTGGTAATTTAACAGTAAGTTTACAACTAGAATCAGCTTCATTACCATCATCATCTGTGACTTTAACTGTGTATGATGCTTCATCATCTTTGTCGGCAGATGGTATTTCGATACCATATTTATTATCTCCAAGATCTTTAGATGGAACTTCTTTTCCATTTTTGTAGAATCTTACTTGTTTTGGTTTTTTAGATGTTTCAATATCAAGAAGAATTTTGTCACCTTTTTGAGCTTGTTTATCTTCAAGTCCCTTTTTAATAGATATTGGTTCTCCTTTAACTGTTAATTTGGTTGAATCATCAGCGCTGCCTCCTTCATTTTTAAGGACAACAGAAATATCTCCAGCATCATCTTTTTTAACAGATGGAATAGTAAGTTCATATTTACCATTACCCAAATCTTTTCCTGGTCCCAAACTTTTACCATTTTGTTTCCATTCAATAGCATCTACTTTACCTTTAACTTCAATTACAAACTTAACTTCATCGCCTTCATTAGCAGAAGTGGGAACAAGTCCTTTAACAATACTTGGTTTTTCTGCTGGTAATTTAACAGTAAGTTTACAACTAGAATCTGCTTCATTGTCATCATCATCAGTAACTTTAACTGTGTATGATGCTTCATCATCTTTGTCAACAGATGGTATTTCAATACCATATTTATTATCTCCAAGATCTTTAGATGGAACTTCTTTTCCATTTTTGTAGAATCTTACTTGTTTTGGTTTTTTAGATGTTTCAATATCAAGAAGAATTTTGTCACCTTTTTGAGCTTGTTTATCTTCAAGTCCCTTTTTAATAGATATTGGTTCTCCTTTAACTGTTAATTTGGTAGAATCATCAGCAGTTCCTCCTTCATTTTTAACGGCAACAGAAATATCTCCAGCATCATCTTTTTTAACAGATGGAATAGTAAGTTCATATTTACCATTACCCAAATCTTTTCCAGGTCCCAAACTTTTACCATTTTGTTTCCATTCAATAGCATCAACTTTACCTTTAACTTCAATCACAAACTTAACTTCATCTCCTTCATTAGCAGTGACAGGAATAAGTTTTTGTGTAATAGATGGTTTTTCAATTTCTTTGCAAATTATTTTTGCTTTCGATTCAATAATTCCAGCATCATTAGATACTTTAACTGAATAGTTACCAAAGTCAACATCTTTTACATTTTCAACATGTACTCTATACTTGCCATTACCAATGTCTTCTACATTATCAATTTCATTATTATCTTTATAAAATTTAACTTCTTTTGGTTTTCCATCAACTTCAATTTCTAGAATTAAATCGGAACCTTTTTTAAGTTCTTGATTCTCCAATCCTTTCTTAAATGAACATAGTGTATCTTTAGGTGTAACCTTTAAAGTTGCATCAGCCCAAACGTCTCCATACTCGTTTGTAGCTTCACAACGATATTCATCATTATCTGACATTAGTGTCTCATTTATAGTTAAGCGTTGTGTTCCATCAGATAAGTCTTCTATTATAATTCTTTGATTATCTGCTTTTATTACTTCACCATTTTTGTACCATTTGACGGTTGGTTTTGGTTTTCCAATCAATTTTCCTTCTAAAACAGCTTTTTGTCCTTCAACAACTGTTACAGGCTTTATTGGTTGAAGAAAATCTGGAGCTTCTCCGTCAATAATCATTTCGGTTGTTATTAAAACTGGTCCTTCAGTCCATGCAGCACCTAATTCATTAGTAGCATCACATCGATATTCACCACTATCTTGTAATGTTGCATTGACTATAGTTAACTTAATATTATTATCTTTGGTATACTCAATTTTAATATGTTCTGATTCAGTAATTTTTTTACCATCTTTGCTCCAATTAATTTCAGGTCTTGGTTCACCTTTTACTTTACACGTTAAAACGGCATCTTTACCAGGTTCAATTGTACAACTTCTTATAAGTTCAATAAATTCTGGTGGTCCACGATTATCAACAACTTTAGCTCTTTCTAAAAAATAAAATTATTAGTATTATATTATAATTAAATTAAATATTCATGCAAAAAAAAATCAAATTAATTGTCTTCCACAAACCTTCTTCACCAATTGTAAATGCCTCGATTTCTTCAACTACTTCATCATTGTTTTCATCTTCAATTGTTTGTTCACTAGCGTATTTTAGTTCTAATTTACTATCAGTGATTGCTTTACCCTTTTTGTTTATTCCTATACATTGATAGACACCCACATCTTCTGCACTAGCATTTTGAATTGTAAGTTTCAAAACACCATCTTGAAGATATTCTTCTTTAATATTAGGAGTAATAACTATTGGTTTATTATCTTTAAGCCATTGAATAGTAGATTTAGAATCTTCGTTAATTTGACAACGTAATTCAATTGTATCACCTGGAGCAACAGATTGAGGCTGAAGAGGTTCAATAAACATTGGTTCAGGTAAATTGGAATCATCAGAAATTACTTGTTCTTCTGCATGTTTTACATCAAGTTTAGAATCAGTAATTGCTTTACCTTTTTTGTTAACAGCTTCACATTTATATTCTCCAATATCTTCTATAGTAGCATTAGTTATTTTAAGTTTTAATGAACCATCAGGTAAATGTTCTTCAATTATATGATCACCAATTTTAACTGGTGAATTATCTTTAAACCATTTAATTGTTGGTTTTGATTCTTCATTAATTTTACAAACTAATTCAACGGTTTCTTTTTCAGTAACTTGACATGATTTTAATGGTTCAATAAATAATGGTTCAGCTAACAAAGAATCATCTTCTGTAGATTTTTCATCTGCATATTTTACATCAAGAGATGAATCAGTAACAGCTTTTCCTTTTTGATTAACTGCTTCACATTTATAAACACCTGTGTCTTCAATTTTTGCATTTTGAATTGTAAGTTTCAAACTTCCATCAGGAAGATGTTGTTCTGTGATATGTTCTCCGGTTTGAACTGGTGTATTATCTTTATACCAATGAATTTCAGGTTTAGATTCTTCATTTATTTTACAAATTAATTCTGCAGTATCTTCTTCATTAACTTGACAAGGTTTTAATGGCTGAATAAACATTGGTTCAGGTAAATTAGAGTCATCGGAAATTACTTGTTCTTCTGCATGTTTTACATCAAGTTTGGAATCAGTAATTGCTTTACCTTTTTTGTTAACAGCTTCACATTTGTATTCTCCGATATCTTCCAAAGTGGCATTAATTATTTTAAGTTTTAATGATCCATCAGGTAAATGTTCTTCAATTATATGATCACCGACTTTAACTGGTGAATTATCTTTAAACCATGTAATTGTTGGTTTTGATTCTTCATTAATTTTACAAACTAATTCAACAGTTTCTTTTTCAGTAACTTGACATGATTTTAATGGTTCAATAAATAGGGGTTCAGCAAGTAAACTTGCTTCATCTATTTCTTTTTCAACTCCAAAACTACAGGATGTTTCTGCTTCACCTGCAGTATTGATGGCAACACATGAATATGTTCCAATATCTTCTAAACGAGCTTCATTTATAATAAGACTATAAGTTCCTGAAGCTTCTTTTCTTACTAATATATGATCATTATCAATTTCAATATCTTTACCATCTTTTTTAAATATAACATTTGGTTCAGGTTTTCCTTTAACACTAACTGACATTTCAACAACTTCTTTTTCCTTAACTTTAATATTTTGTAATTTTTTACCAAATTCTGGTGGTTCATCAACAATTTTTTCTTTTATTTCACACTTGCTTGTAGCAGTTCCAACCTCACTTTTAGCTTCAGCAATAAAAGTTGTAAATAATTCTTTTTCTATAGAATTAATAACAACTCTCCAATGAATATTATTTGCATCATGTTGTACAGAAACACCATTACCTGTTTGAATTCTTTCACCATTTGCATAAAATTCTACCATTGGTTGTGGAAGACCAGATACACTACATTGAAGGACAAGTTTTTCGTGTAAGGATAATGTTTGTGAACATAATTCTTTAGTGAATTCAGGTGGGATAGCTAAAGGTATAATATGTGAAGTTAATAAAGGATAAAAATAATATGTAGGAAAAGTGTGAAAAATGTTTTTTTATAAACTTACTTTTAACTTTTAATTTTCCTGATGTTTCAATATTTCCTGTTTTGTCTTCAACTAAACATTTGTAACAACCAGAATCAGCAAGTTTTGTAGAATTTATAACAAGTTTTTGAAGACCATTTTCATCAGAAGTAATCAAAAAGTGATCATTATTTTCAATAAGTTTTTCATCTTTAAACCATTTACAAGGAGATGTTAAATCACCTGTTACTGTACATTCAAATGTAGCAGTTTCTTTCCATTTACATTCTTGATCTTGAAGTTGTGAAACAAATTGAGGTTTAACATGAGTATCAATTACTTCTAATTTTGCTATACATTTATCAACTCCTGCTTCATTTTGAATGACACATGTATATTCACCAGTATCTTCTGGTAAACAATCATCAATAATAAGTTGTTCTAATTTTCCTTCTTCAACAACTTGAGAAACAACTCTAATTCTAGCAATAAGTTCAACTTCTTTTCCATCTTTTAACCATTTACAAACAATTCCTTTTGTATTTGGTACAACACATTCAAAAATAGCTTGTTGTCCTTTATTAGCTCTAGCATCTTTCATTTTTTTAATAAACATTGGAGCCATTATAGGAGTTGGAACTCTAAATTCTTCTTCTACATCACTTTGAATGTCAGTTCCTTCATCACCTGTAACAGCATCATCAGCCATAGCTTCACTTTCAGATTCAGAATACATATCAGATGTGTAATGAGCCATTGTTGCTGTGCAACTAACTTCACCAGCTTCATTTTCTGCTTTACAAATTATTTCACCACAATGTTTATATGGATTAAATTTCTTGATTGTTAAAATACTTGTATCATTATTTGTTACAATAGTAATATTATCATCTCCAATAATTTCTTCATTATTAATAAACCATGTTAATGTTGGTTTAGGGTCTCCAGTAAATACAACTTTATGAATAACTGTTGAATTTTCTCTTGCTTTAATATTACTAAGCCATTCTAAAAAGTCTGGAGGATCACCACGTGGTAATACAAGTAACATTGCCTTTGATTCAGCACTACCAAATTCATTTGTAGCTTTACAAATAACTTCACCAGTAAAATCAAGAGTTATATCTTTAATAGTTACAGTATAAGTAGAACCATCTTGATGAATTTTAATATTTTGAGTTTCTTCTAATTTTTTTCCATTAATATACCATGATACTTCTGGCATAGGTTCACCTAATAAAACAGCTTTTAATTTAAGTGTATCTCCTTCTCTGCAAGTTGCATCACAAAGACAAGATTCAAATTCTACAGGAATTGGAGCAATAACAGTCAATTGTCCTTCTTTAAAATTTTCACCCATTTTATTATATGCTACACATTTTATGGTACCTGTCATATCAGTACTACATCCATGAATTGTCATTGAATAAACTCCTTGACTAGAAGTTAATTCTGTATCTTCAGTCTTACAAACAAGTTGATTATTAATATACCATTTTACAAATGGATCAGGATTGCCACTAATAATAACTTTTGTTGTTAAACTATCTCCTTCTCTTATAGTTTGTGGAGGAATATCACTCATAAATTCTGGTTTCTTTTGTGCACGAATTTTTTCAACACCTATACTTGCAGAAGTTTCTCCAACACCAAATGAATTTTCAGCTTTAATTGTAATTCTTGATTGATCTGATGTCTTAGCTTGAAGAATCTGTAACTTTAAGCATCCATCATCGGTTTTTGAAGTTTTTATATGTTCATCATCAGGTGATAATGGTATACCATCTTTCAAAAATGTAATTGTTGGTTCTGGTTTACATTTACCTAATTTTGCTGTCATTAAAACAGTTTCATTTTCATTAACCAAAATATTTTTTAATTCTTCTGAGAATGTAGGAGCACAACCTAATTCTCTTACACTTAATGTAGCAATTTGTTTTTTTACACCTGCACCATTCTTTGCTATCATTGCTACTTCTCCTCCAGTCATTTCAAGAGTTGGTTCAAGGAATGTTACTTTATATGTATCCTCAGATTGTGTTATAACTATTTTATCATCTCCAACTATTGGTTTTCCATTAAATTCCCACTCACATTGAGGTTTTGGATCTCCATCAACACTACAACTAAATGTTGCTGGTGTTCCTTCAACTACTTGCATTGATTTCATATCACTTGTAAATTTAGGAAGTTCAAGTTTTTTTGAAACTTTTAATTGTGTTGTAGCTATGACTTCACCATATTTGTTTTCAGCTTTAACTTTAATTTCACCAGTCTGAAATTTTAATATTATACAGCAATTATCATTAATCATTAGACAAAAAGAAAAGTAAAAATTAGTTAAAAAATATTAAAATTAGTAAATATTAAACAAGATTTTTAAACAATTATTATTTTTATTGGTATAACAAACCTGATCTATTATTGGTTTGTAAATTCTTATTGATGTTTTTCCAGTACTTTCTTCATATTTTACTTTAATTTGTTCTTCAATTGGTACTACTTCAATATTATTTAAGTACCATTTTATTGTTATTGGTAGATCTCCAGAAACAATAGTACTAAATTTAACTGATTCACCTTCAAGAACATCCTTCTCTTGCAATTCTTTTGTAAATTGAGGGGAAGAACCAGGTGGTTTTGGTTTACCAATATTCAACTAAATAGAAATATTACAATTTTATGTTAGGTAAATGGGAGATTGGAATTTTATGGATAACTTATTTTAAATTTAATTTTTTTTTAAAAAACATACCTTGCCAGTTGAACTACATTCTCCTGCTTTGTTTGTAGCTACACATTTAAGTGTTCCTGTCATTGATTCTGTTGGTGATCTAATATTTATATGAAAAGATCCATCTTGGTGATCAACAATATTAAAATTTCCATCAGGTTGAAGTTTTTTATTATTTAAATACCAATCCAAAGTTGTTGAACCATCGTATTCTTCTAATTCAACATCATAACGTACTGGAGTACCTTCATCAACATTTTTATCATACAATGGCGTTTTGATTATCGGTTTTACTGGTTTTGGTATAACCTTAAGGTCACCTGATGATTTATCACTTCCACATTTATTTTCAGCAATTACTTCAATCTTACCACTGTCACCTTTTTTTACATTTAAAAGTTTTAATTTATATTCACTTTCACATTTTTCAATAATTATATCATCTTTTCCACTTTCAATAACATTACCATTTTTATAAAATTTGATGTTTGGCTCTGGAAAACCTGAAACTTTAACACAATATTCAATTTGTTCACTTTCATTTATCTCTTTTGATTCAATTCCTTTTTCAATTCTTGCTGGTGTTTGTTTTTTCTCAACAATGATATCAGTTTTACTTTCAGTTTGACCTGCTTCATTTTGTGCTGTTACTTTTATTTCACCATTATGTACTTGTTTTGCCTCATCAACTGTAAATGTACTTTTGTTTGTATTATCTTTTATATGAATACCCTGACTACCATCTTCCATTACAGTTCCATTTAATGTCCAAATAAATTGTGCTTTGTTATTTACAACAACATCAACAGTAAAACTTTCACCTTCCGTTACATTAACTTGTTTTAAACCTTCACTTATTTCAGGTTTTTCAACTTTTTCATCAATAACCATTTTTACTGTTTGTTCTATAACTTTTGTACCTTCATCTGTCTGAGTTTCTGCTCTACAAGTAACATCTCCGGTAGAACGATCTGTTGTATCCATAGACAAATTATATTCATGTGTTTCTGTACTTGAAATTTTTACACCTGTTCCAGGAGTTAAAATAGAATTATTAAAAAGCCATACAACATTAGAAGCATTTTCAATAACAGTACCAAAATTAGCCCATTCTCCTCTAGTAATATTTTGATCAGACAATGTTCTTGTAATTTTCATTTCTTTTTTTGTTGTTGTAGTTGTGGCAGATTCAGTTGTAGTTGTTGTTGTTGTTTCATATGTCTCAACTTCTTCTATTATATTATTATTTAAACTACTTGTACTACCAAGACCAATTACAGCTACAGGAACTAAGATAGCTGGAATAACTGTAATACCTGTTGTTGGAAGACCAGTTGTAGTAATATTTTCTTCATGATATCTTTCTTCAAGAATAGTACTAGTACTGTTTGATTTAGTAACATTAGATGTTGTTTCTTCTTGAATATGTTGTTCTTGTACTTTAGCACGTTTTGTTTCTTGAATATTAGATTCACTTTTAGATTCCATTCTTTGTTCATATCTTTTAACTTCCATTGTTAATTCAAATTTAGCTATACCTGCAACATTTTCAGCAAGAACTTCAATTTTTAATAAATCTTCCATATGTGTAGTATCAATAATTAAAATAGATGTTTTATCTTCAGCTGTTTCAACTCTAGCTTCAACAGTTGTAGGTAAAACTTTTCTACCATTTATAAACCATGTATATGTAGGAGCTGGGTAACCTGTAGCAAGAGCATAAAATCTTTCTTCTTTACCTCTTTCACCACTACCACCTTCTGGTATTCTAATAAATTCTGGAGCTTTTGGTTTCTGTTGAATGGTTAATGTACTTTGACTAATAGCTTCTCCTACATCATTTTTAGCAATAACTTTAATATTACCACCCTCTTCAAGTCTTAAATTTATAATTTCTAATTTTGAACTACCATCAAATTCACGTATTTTAATTCTATCATTTTCATAAATTCTTTCTTCATTACGATACCACTCAAATTGTGGATTACCAGTTACTCTAACTTCAAAAATAGCAGTTTTTGTTTCCATTTCTGTAACTTCTTTAAGATGTTCTATTATCTCAGGGGGACGTTTTGGAACAACTTTTGGTATTACAATTAATCTTGCTTTTGTCTCATATCTACCAATACTATTTTCAGCTCTACATAAAACTGTTCCAGCATATTGTGCAGAATCAATTGTAATTTTATGATCACAATTACAAACTTCAATTTGAATACCAGGAGTATTTGAATCAACAATATTTCCATTAATTAACCATGATACTTTAGCAGGTGGATGAGCTTTAACAGTTGTTTCAAATATTGCTTTTTCACCTTCAGTAACTGTTTGATCTTCAATATCTTTTAAAAAGGTTGGAGCACATTTAGAACTTTCATCTGGAGGTTCAATTGTAATTCTTGCTCTACTTTCAGCACTACCATGCTGATTAACAGCTCTACCAACTAATTCACCATCATGTAAATCAATTGAACATTCAGTTATAATAATTTTGTAATATGTATCTTTTTTAATTATTTGAATTCTATTTTCATTATTAATTAATTCTTTACCATTAAGGAAAAATTGAACATTAGGTTCTTCCCAACCACTAACTTCACACTCAAAAACAATTGTATCTTTTTCTTGTACAAGTTTACTTTCTAAATGTTTTTCAAAATTTGGAGCAGCTGGTGGTATTCTAATTTTTAATATAGCATTACAATCACTAACACCCAATCTATTTTTTGCTTGACAAGTTACTTTACCATCAAAGAAACGTGTAACATCTTTTATAGTAAGAATACAAATTCCATCTTCTTGAATCATTTTTATTTTTTCAGATTCCGTTAATGGAATACCATTAACCATCCAAATAATTTCCGGTTCTGGATCACCAGTCATAACAGCTTTAAATTTAACTGTATCACCTTCATTAGCTTCAACATCATCTATAACTGATTGAAATTCTGGAGCAACATAATTTTTATCTGGATCTGCCTCAACATGAAGTATAGCATCACTTTGAGTAGTGCCGTACTCATTTTGAATTTTTAAAGTATAAACTCCACTATCATCAGGTTGAGCATCTCTTATTTCTAAACTAGCATTTTTTCCATCATATAATATTTTAAAATCTGAACTTTGTTGAATAGGTGAATCATCCATCAACCAAACAATATCTGGTTCAGGCCATCCATCAACTTCAGCTTCAAGGCAAACAATATCACCTTCAACACATTCTTGATCTTTAAGTTTTGTTACAAAGACAGGTGGTGCTGCTTCTTTTTCAGCTTTTATAACTCTAAATTGTGCACTTGTTGATGCACTACCAAATTCATTTTGAGCAATACATGTATATCTACCAGTATCTGATTCAAGAATACCTTCAAAACATAATGCAAAATGTCCTTCAGCATCACTATAAAATTTAATTCTATCTGTTTCATGCATTAATACATCATCTTTATACCTAAAAAAAAATTATTTAAAAATAATATTAATAATTTTTATAAAATTACCATGTAATTTCAGGTAAAGGATATCCGGTAACTTTTAAACAAAGTTTAGCACCACCTTGACTTAAAAAGCTTCGAAAACCATATTGAGTTTTACAAATTTTTCCTGATGCACTGATAAATTCAAGATTTGATCCAGTTTGTGACCATTCTGTTCCGAAAGAACTAGTTCCTGAAAATCCTGAACAAATAGAAGCAGAAGAAGCTGTTGGAGAGATAGCTGGTGGACTTTTTGTTTTTTTCGCACTTGATGGTCCCTCGTCAGGATCTAAATAAAAAAAATGATTAAATAATGAAATAAATTATTATTATTGATAAAATAAATTTAAAAAAAAAAAAAAATAATAAAGCACCATTATAACCATTCCATATACTGCTACGTTTTGATCCTGACGTTTCAGTAAAATCAGTTTTAAAATCACTTATGGTAGCATCATATTCTGAGGAATTAGTAATGATAGTATCATCACTTGTTCCAATAGATTTTCCACTTTCAGTAGCTAAAAAAATATTTTTTTTAATATTTTTACTTACACCAAGAAGGATCAACTAATTCAAGTCCACCTTCATCAGCATCCTCAAGCTCAATAATGTAAAATGTTCGTAGAACCATTGCTTAAAAGCAAGGAACCTATAGAATCAATTTTATTAGTATATTAAAAATTAAATAGATATAAAATAAATTTAATATATAAAAATAAATATTTTTATAAATTAATAATGTATAATTTATTATTAACAATAACTAATTATATTATATGTTATTTAAAAAAAAAAAAAGAAATTGTTTTATTATTAAATGATTGTGTTATTTAATGATTATGATTCAAAAAAGGATATATATTTTTAGATAGACCAATGATGGATTCAGAAGAAAAAAAAGACAGGTTAATTATGTATTATCAGTTGATTATCATTATTTTCTTAGGACGTAAGGAACATTTCATTCTCAATTCCTCTTCAATTTACTCTAACTTATTCATTATATCTCATCATTTACTTTTATAAATTAAGTTATCGTATGGAGTTATGTATTGTGAGTGGGAGTGATCCTGAAGTATTGGAATATATGTATTATTTATATAGATGTAGAAAGAAAATGAAAAATGACTTATAAATTGAAAGAGTCAAGTGAAATATGTACACGGAAATATAATAATGTTAAGGAGTGTCGATAAGATGGTAAATTATAAAAAGTAATAAGAGTTAATAGTAAAATATATGAGTAAGAGATAAAGATACATTTATTAAAAATATATGTTAGCAATTCTGAAAGTGTTGATTTCAATATACAATATATTCAATTATTAGTTGTATTAAATTTATATATGTTAGCAAAATGATATGTTTTTCTATCAATTGGTACTAAAAGAGTTTGCTTATAACAATTATAACATTGATCAGAAGAGCTTCTGATTTTAAAGATATATCTAATATATTAAGGCAGATATATAAATAAATATGAAAAGATGTATCACTGGCATAAATTTTTACATTTATGCGCCAGACTTAGTGGATAAATTTTAACTAATTAACAAATATGAAATTATTCTTCTTTGATTTAAACAGACGTTTGTTAAGTAACAAAAAGATTTGTCACGTCAATAAAAAAAAAATAAATAAATGCCAATAAGTTGTTTAAAATAAATTGAATAATAAAAGTGTAGGCGCAGAAAGGGTATTTACATTTGTTTATTATATTCTAATCCTATTTATTTTCTTAGATATTAGATCAGGTGTAAAAATTATATATTAGCCTAACAATATTCGATCAATAAAAAATTATACATAACTTATAATAAAATAACATTCAAAGGGATTTAAGTAATGTTAAGATAAAAAAAAATAATAACAAAAGTATATACTATATTGAACTTGAGAATGTGTACTTGAATTATTTGATAATATTTTTATTTAAAACTTACCGAGAATTTCTTGCATGTCATATATATCTTTTTCCCATGCTTTAACTATAATATCTTGATTTTTACTATCAATAGGTTTAACTCTAAAAAAAGGTAATCCTGATTCGTTAGGTTGAATTACCAATGAATTAATATCAATTGTATGCCCACGAACAGTATATTTATCTAATCGTAAAGTCGCGTAATGTTTAAATGAATTTTTATCTTTAATTGGTGTAACCATCATAATTTTATTTTTAAATAAAAATAAATTTTGATCTTCAATAGGAGTTTCACGTTCCCATACTTGAAAAATATCTTGGCGAAGAATTTCACCTAATCTTGTTACATCACCTGTATAATTTTCAATCTTCTCTAAAATAGTTAAATCTTGACTTCTTTTAGAAATAGATTTTATAATTTCTAATGCTTTTCCCATAGATTTTGTTGAACAGTTGGCACGTTGTGAATATTTTATAAATTCTTTAAAAAAATTTTCATATTGTTGGATTATACCAATAATTTCTTCTAAATACCCTTGAAATGTTTTTACTCCAGCAGTTGTTTTATTGGAAATAATCTAAAATATATATATAATTATTAATTAAATTATATTAAACAAACATCTAAAAATTCTCTAATTTCTGGAATTTCAATTAATTTTTTAATATTTTGATAATCTTTTTCAAAAATAATATGATAATCAAAATCTTTTTCTAATCGTAAAAATGTATGACCAACTTTTCCAGGATTATCTGAATAATATTCGAGTCCTTTTAATAAAACATGAGCATGAAAATTATGTAATTCTTTTAAACATGAAGTTAATTCAACTTTATGTTCATTAACCTTTTCCGGAATTCGTGTAGATTCAAAAACTTTTATATAATCATCAATTAAATTTCCTAAACTTTGAACAAATTCTTCCTCAATTTTTAATAAATCACCATATGCTTGATCTCTTTTCTGTAAAGCTTCTTCCTCTGGTGATAAAGTAGGATCAGGTTCAGCCAATTCTCTTGTAATTTTTCTTTGCTTATAGTATTGTGTTGGTGTTTCAAAGTATGAACCTGGAACCCAACCAACTTTTTGTGGTTTTGCTTTTGTTCTAACTAACCATTTAGATGCATTTTTGCTATCAAGAACTTCAACAATTTGTCCTTGTTCTATTGGAATACAATCAAGATCATTTTCCTCAGGTGTATAATCTTGTAATGCCACGAATACTGGAAAAGATCTAGTTTCTGATCCCTAAAATATGAATATAAAAATTAAAAAATATATTTAAATTTTTAAAAATTAAACTTACGGTAATAATTTCTGTACTACAACTTCTTCCATGTCTATCTGTGTTTGATGTTACACTTTCAGAACGATAAGCAGATCTTGAGGTTCTATTTCGATAATTTACATCTTCAGTTGAAGTATATTTACTTAAAAAATTATATTAATATAAATATGCAAAAAAAAAAAATAAATTATCATACCGAAAACTGGAGTATTTTCTTTCCAGTTGTCTTTGACGTCGTAAAGCCATGTAACATTAATTTTATATAATAGAATAATATAATAATTTGAATTTTAAACTGAATAATTAAAATTATAAAATGAAATTAAGGAAAACGCTCGCTATCAACCTGGAATAATATTCAATAATAATATTATTTTTTT
This sequence comes from Strongyloides ratti, assembly GCF_001040885.1. NCBI lineage: Eukaryota > Metazoa > Nematoda > Chromadorea > Rhabditida > Strongyloididae > Strongyloides > Strongyloides ratti. The sequence goes on from NC_037307.1 coordinate 6,042,328, forward strand.
AAAAAAATTAGAATATAACAATATAATAATAAAAAATAAATTTATATATTGTTTGTACATTCAAAGATAAGTAAATTAATAAAAACTACAAAGTGTAACTTTTAGTATTATTATAGTGGATAAAATATTTTCAAGTTATTGTAAATTGAACTACTCTCTTGACCACAAGAAACAAAATAATATAACTGATGAGAATTTGAATTTATTTAAAAAGTTCTTAAAATAACAGATATATATATATATATATTCAAATATACAAAAATTTTCTTTTTAAATTGTTTCAAGTCATTTTAATATATTTTGTAGAGATATACTGTTTATCTGAAGGTGTAAGTAAAATCAAAAACGATCTTTTTTATTGTTACCTCTTCAATAAAATCAGTTAGCCCCAAATACTTGTTCATATAAATTTATTTTCAATTTTGTTATAACCAACAACTAACGAATGAATTATATATGATATATTAAAGTGTTATGTCAGAAGATGTGATAATAGTTAACTCTAGCTTTTATACTAAAGGATATCTTACTTGACTTAAATAATAACCTCCTTTGTTAAATCGCATAATCAAACTAAATCTTAGAGAGTGTTAAACAAAAAATTACATATTATTATGGTCTTATTTTGATAAGAGATCACTAAACTTATGAATATAATAATCGTAAATATTATTAGTGCAATAATACTAATTTAATGTTGTTTTTTAACTTATTTTTATTAAAACACCATTTTTAATATTATGAAAAAAAGATTAGTCAAAATAAAAAAGAATAATTGTTATCTATTATTTTAATTCTTCTTAACCAACATTAAATATCCCTCACATGTATATCAATAAATTAGAATACATCCACCTACCGTTAGTGTTTTTATTAACATGCTAATTAATCTCATTTGATAAATAGAATATTTGTAAGATTTAATTTCAATTACATAAATTAAAAAATCTTAAATATACAATTACTAAGAGATTTTGTAAAGGTTCTTATTATTATAATATAATTCTTTTGTCTTATAGAAATATTATTTTATATACCAAGAAAACTAGAATAGCACTTTTACAAAGAGTATATTTTTTTTTATTGTAAACTCAACAATGAAATACAAAAGAAAGATATAAATTATACTTTCTCATCATTTGGATATATTGTTGCAAGTTCATTTTTTAACTTATAACGAGAGTAACCATCAAATGCTCCTAAGTATCTTGAAAGTGATGGATGAAATATTCTTCCACTTGATTCTTCTAATTCAACCTCTGCAACATACATTAATGATGGTAAAACAACATCTCTAGTAGTTATTAATACTGCATAAAATGGTATTTTATCATTTTTATGATGACCTTCAGGATCATGATCTTTTAACCATTTAATTGGAGCTGATGCTTTTTCATCCCATCCAACAACAACACCTCGTATATTGTATTTTTTTGTTGCTACAACTTGCCCCACTCGAAATTTTATGAAAGGGGGACGAGGATCTCTAACTCTTTTAGACACTAAAAAATAAACAGATAAAAAATAAATTACACCTCTTACATCCATAGTATTTTTCCTTATCACTTAAATTTTCAACATCTTCTGAGTCTATTATAGCTAAAATTTTAGGTGAGTAATACTTTTTGATAAATGGCAAATATTTATCAATATACTTAAAAATATCTTTTACAAATCTAAAAATATATATCAAAATTAGTCAAATTTAATACAAAATCATACGTGTGTAAATAATAGTTAGCATCAGAAGTTGAATTGTGAACGAGGTATATTTGAGTTAGACCAGATAATATTAAAATTATTAATAATCCATATTGGTGTTCCATAATAATATAATAAATATTCAAAAAAAAAAAAGACACGGAATCCAACAAACTAATGGTTTTTAATTACGACTTTCCAGTTGAAGGGATATTTTTCCACAAAATAAATAAGACTACCCCAGTATTGATATAAAATTGCTACACAAAAAATAAAATTTTTTTTCTTTCTATAATATATTTAAAAAAATTAAACAAAAATAATTTATCAGTAGGTATAAAAGATCTATCTACAAACATTGTAATATTTTAATCATTTTAAAACTAGTTACATCTTCAATCATATTTATTTTCTAATGACATTTTTGGAATTGTATAATTTTCATTGATACTAAAAAAAAATTAGTTTATTATTTGAAAAAAAAAAAAGTTAATTTTTAATAACTTACCAATAAATATCAGTATCAGAAAAAGTATATGTGTTAATACCAATATTAGTACTAAGGCATATTAGAAATTTTTCCTTCAAAAAATATATAATTAATTTTGTTGCCTTTATTTTAAAATTAATTCCAGTTGGTTCAATTATGGGTAGAATATCATTTGATAAAAAATCTATTGCATCTTTACCACTAAAAACATTTTCATATTTTTTAAACATTGTTTTATAAGTTTTTTTTGGTATTCCATCTTTGAAAAGATTTAAAATTATAGAAAACTAAAAAATAATAAGTAATAAAATTTTATTAGTTATTAGGAAAAAAAAAGTGGTACCTTTCGAATTGCTTTAAATTGCCCACACTGTAAATTATTAATATCTTCTTGTGATATCATTGAATCAACTGATTTTTTAGATTCTAAACTTGTTGTTTTTGTAATTTTTCTTTTAAAAGAGTTTCTAACAGAGTTACGTAAAGAAGTTCTTACAGAAAAAAAAGTTTTCATGATAAAATAAACGTCATAAAATTATTTTTGATGAATCATTTTTACGATGTTTTATCTCATAAATGATCAATTGCTTTGTTAATATGTTTGCAAAACTTTTAATCTTTCAATATATATTTCTCAATAGTTATGTTAAATTAAAGTTATTTTAACATTAAATTGTAATGATAATATAACAAAAGTTAAATTATAAAAATAATAAATAAAAGTGATATTATAATATTATTGTAAATTTGTTTATTATTATTTAAAGTTTATTATATTTATAATCCTAAACATGTTGAGAGACATTCCTCTTTTGTGATAAAAATATTGGCAGTAGATTTTATTTCAGGATTCCATTTAAATGATCGACAATCATCTCCAATATAATGCCATCGAAGTAACCAACCATCTACATCATCTTCAATATCTGTATAGGATGACCGTCTTTGAGAACAAACTATATCTAAAAATAAAAACGTGTTCTTAATGAATAATATGTTATTTATCGTCAATTACCTTTTCCAGGACAGCAGATACCATCAAATGTTTTATCACGCATAAAAAGAGATATTACTTGGATACATTCATATCCTCCAACAGGGCAGCCAATTCCTTTTTTTGTACTACAAAAAACAGCTTTTCCAACTGCTGTTGGTAAATCTCCTTGTAATATAAATTGATATCCTGTTCCTTCTGGATATGGACAAGTTGCTGGTGGACCAATCATACCTGTATCTTACAAAAAAAAAATAAATATTAATATTAAAAATAAAACAAAAAAAAAAAATCAAAACTTACTTGCATCCATTAATGTAAGACATGTCCAACCTGCTTTATTACTTGATCGTCTTCTAATATAATTATCTCTACAAGAGCATCTTCCACTTTTACAATAAGATGTAGGCCATACTTTAGTACACTCTTCATCATTATCACATTCTCTACTTGTAATTATTAATATAAATATAAATAAAAGAAATAGTAGAAAATAAATATTTTTTGATAAGGTCATTATCCAGAAAAAAAAAATTTTAAAAAGTAATTCTCAACTAAACTTGAAAAATTAAAAATAAAACTTTCAATGGAAAGATATTTATTTATTGATGGCAACCTGTTTATCTATCCATTAGCAAATCAACACACATTAAAAAATAATCTAATTTTCCGCATTAATAGTTTAAAAGATACCATATGATTTTTAATTATTATTCTTATGTTTAGAAATTATATTTAAAAAAAAAAGTAAAAAAAAAATTGTTTATTTATTTGAGTATCTTATAATGTACACCGTACTGTTTTAGATAACTAAAATAGTATAAAAATAAAATTTTATGAACCTTTAAACCATGAAGAAATGCTTGATTTCATTTTGCTACCAGCATCACTAACATATTTACTTGTTGTAGCAATATTATTAACAAGCTTTCGACCACCTTCACTATCTGTAATATGTTGACTCATCTTTAATTTTAAATCCCCAATATTTAATTGTCTAGCAAAAGGATGATTTGGGAGGATTCCATCAAAACCTGGATGAGTTTTTGATCGCCAAATTCTATAATTTAATGTACATTTCCATTCATTAATAAAATCACTATTAAAATCATCTAATAAATCTTTATCATCTGATATGCTTGTTGATAATAAAGAAAGAAGATATGCCCTAAATTGAAAACGAATCCAATCATCACTACCTTCCCATGTAATTTCACTTCCTTGACATGATGATTGTTTAGAAATATAATCAGCAAACCTTAAATCTGCCGTAGTAAGATGTAACTTTTTTTTTAAATCTGAATCAAGATAATCAATAATTAAATCATCATCTTCATTTAATGTTATCATAATATCAAATAATTCTCGACGATGATTAAATAAAGTATTTGTTGTACCAATACAAAAAGCACGAACATTGTGACTTTTAATCATATCCATATAACAAATGCTAAGATAAGGATGAAAAAGATATCCTTTGACAAATAAACTTAAAGGAAAACCCCAGTCATCAACATCCATTGTATTCCAACTGGATACTTTTAATTTGTCCTCTTCATTTCCACTTTCATTTTCAATTAAGTTACTTTTTTTTTGAAGAACAGAATAATCGGCAGCCTCAAAAAGTCCATATTGTGTTAAAAGTGGAAATAAAGATATTAAGCCAAATAATGCATTGCCAAGTTTATGTGCCGGAAAAATATTAAACATTACCTAAAAAAAAACATATTGTTAAATTATTAAAAAAATTTTATACCGGACTTTTTTTTCAAGAAGTAGTAGTTTAAAAAGCATTAAAACTCTTCCTTTAAATGTATTTAACATACAAGTTAATGGAATATCTGAAACAAACAAAAAAAATATATTATATTAAATTATAAATATTTTTTAACACCTGCAGCTTCAATTAAAGTTTCATCATTTTTTACATTGATATTAAACATATCACTTAAATTTGCATACATTTGTTTGAGAACTTCTACTTTAGAAAAATCTTTTTCATTAAAATATGCCTCTGTTATTATTTCTAATTTTGATAAAAGTGATCCATATAATGGAATTTTTGAAATTATACAAACAGATTTTTGTACTGTACTTCTTGTAACATCTTTTTCTTTTGTAACTAATTCCTAAAAAATATATTTATTTTAATTATAAAACACATACATCTGCTGCTATCTGTCGATAACATGATATACCAAATACAGAACGATTATGTTCCTCTAAAGAGGGTAACAAAAAATATACAACATCTATAAATTATTAAAATTATTTATAATAATATAAATATACTAAAAAAAATTTAAACAACCCTTATCTACATTATGTGCACCATCAGGTAAGGCAAGAGATGGTAAATAAGTCCATTCTTTAGGGATATCTTCTTCTTTTGGTGAAGAACTATTATTTATTGGTGGATAACAATATTCGATCTAAATCATATAAATAAATATATAAAATATTTTAATCAATTTATTTTACCTGACAACCTTTTTTATGATGAAATCCAACTACAATTACATGAAGTATAGCACTAGCCATATTCTGGAACTATAAAAATAAATACTAAATAGTACAATTAAGATAATTTTAAATTTATTAAAATGTTAACATTTATAGGTGATATTTTCTTAAAATAGTATACATATAACCAAAAATATGACGCTTAAAGACCAATTTATAATAAATATATCTAAGATATAAAAGAAATTTATATTTTATTACCATTAATTGTATTATACATTTTTGATTGTTTAATAAAAAAATCACTTCAACAATTTAAGTATGACTGATAAAACAAAATATAAATAAATATTTTATTATATTTTATGTAAATAAATGATTAGAATGGTTAAACAATATTATTGTAAAATAGTATATATATTGTACTATTGATGTAATACTTATCTTATTTATATTGTAATTAAAATATACTAAAAACAAACTTATCTTGGTTCCATATACTAAATTAAATTTCTTTTAATCATATTTTAAATTTTATTTACCTTATATTTATAGATATTTTTTATGTAAACTTATTAAAATATTTATTATGAGTTAATAAATTTTTATTATTGTTAATTTAAAAAGAAAAATTACTATTATTTTATAAAAAAAAATATTTATAGATTAAATAATGTATTAAAAAATTGCAAAGGTAATCAAAAAGAAAAAAATATCATACATAGTTAGTAATTAATATTGTTACTTTCAAATTTATGAATTTTTAAGCCAAGGATTGCTGGCAACACTTTCAGGAGTACGATCACCATAGTCATACAATAACTCCTCACCAATATTAATATCCCGTAAAGCAATCATAATAAGATGAAATTTATCACCAACATCAACAACTTTGGTTTTTAAATTCGGCCGTAGGCAGGAGTGATTTATTAGTCTAGCCTTAAAAGGCGATTCTTTTGTTGCATCTATACACCAATTTTGTCCTTTATGATTAAAATAATACATATATGATCCCAAAGATTCATCATTTTTGTATTCTCTTTCCAATTTTTTGGCAGCTTTTGCTGAGAGAAGTGTACCAATATATTCAACGACAAAGTCACCTTTTTTAAATAATTTTTTAGATTTACACCCTCTACCTTTTATTTCATCATCATAAACTTCAAGGAATTGTTCATTACTTCGTGAACATATTTCATACTCTAGTTGTGTTTTCTTTTCTTTCTAAAAAAAAAATATATATATATATATAGAGTGATGAGTAAAATTTAGTAAAAACATATGCTCATATTTCAGAGAAATGAAATTTTATAATAATATGGGTAAATAAATTCATTTTAAATAATTTGATATGTACAAATTGTATGATATTTAATTGAAAATAAATAATTATCGTATAGTATAGTACAAATTATACAACTATCACTACTGTTATTATACATAAATATAGCATATATTAAATTTTAATTTGAAAGTTATTGAATAAAACGATTAACTAAAAATGGTATTATAAATAAAATTCAACATTTCTATTAATTAATACAACTTTGACCCAGTAACAATAAATATACATGTCTAATTACTAATAAACATACCTCTATCTGTGATTTAGTTTTTCTTGTACTTTTACGAACTTGAAAATATTCTGTAATTTTATGATTTGATGCAGATTCATCTTTAATCACTTTTGGTGGTAAGTTTTCTTTACATCGATTTCCTTTTTTATTCCGAGTAGAGGATTTTTTACGGTTAGGAGTACCAGTAGCAGGTGGTAATTGTGGTTCTTTATTTTTATCATTCACATCAGTATGTACATCTACTGTTTTTTTTTCATCACTAAAATTAAAAAATTATCGTTATATATAAAAAAATTTTTTTATAACTACTTACATTTCTGTATTCTCAGTTATTTTACCTTTCTCAGCATTTTTTCCATCATCATCCTCCACAATTACATCCTCAATTATAATTTTTCCATCAATTGAGGCATCAACAGTCGTTGTCTCTTCACTAATTTTTATATCTTTTTTATCAAAATCAAGTACATCTTTTTCTTTCTCATTACATAATACTTCATCATCAATATGTCTTATTCCTCTTCTTCTAGGTGTACATATATTCTTTTCTGGAATTTCAGAATTTAAACTTAAACATCTTTTTACGTTGACGTTAGTAATTATCATGTTTAAAAAAATCACGTAAGTTTTATATTGAAAGACTGAATGATTGCGATTCCTTAAAGCAAATATAATATTTTAATGCCTAAAAAAGAAAACCAGTTATACTTTAATAAGAAATTATAGTAATTAAAATTTATATGTAGTAAATGAGATGAAAAAAAATTACAAAAAATAAGTTTTATATATTTTTATGATTTAAAAAAAAGCTAGTAGTACAATCTAGAGCTTTGGATAAATGTCTATCGTCAATTTATTTACAAATGCCATGATAGGAAGAAAGCATTATAATCCATTGACATATTAATTATAAAAGTATATTGCATTTTGAAAATATGAACATTCTTTTAATTTCCCGCCATAATTTATATAGTTCAAAAAATTTTTGCCTGTTATTTTAAATAAAATAGTTATGTATTTTTAATAAACTCAATTTTTCTAGTAAATCAATAAAATATTAAATTTTTCACTTTACAAAGGAAATATTTAAAATTTTTAGTTGTATAGAAGATTTAATATACTTTAAAATATTTGAAAATATACATATGTAATGTAAGTAAATTACATTATTTTGCTTTTTAAAATATAAATTCAAACTTAATAAAATAACAGGGAACATAGTTAGAGAAGTAATAATAGTCTAAAATCAATTTTAATATAGATGATTCAAAACATAAATCACTAGTTTTGTAAATATAATTTTGATAGAGATTGTATTTTAATATGTATAAAAACTTTATTATTGATATTTCAATTTACTTACTATACTTACATAAATAATCCATTGATGGCATTTTATTATATATTTCGCTTACTGAAATAGCATCTGTTTCATCCATATGTTGTTATAATATAAACTATCTCTTAACACAATAAAGTATAATTCTTTTGTTTTTTAAATAATAATCATTTGATTCATAAATTTCAGAAAGAATATCATGAATAGTAATAAATCTCCTTATGTTTATAGTTGAAATTAATATTTTTACGATTTTAAAACTTTTTATAAATTATTATATATTTGTTAAATTTGTATAATGTATATAAAAATTACACCAAAATTTTCTATGATATTTTTTAATGTTACAATCTGATTAAATAAACAACTTTAATTTTCTGTATTGTCATTTTGCCAATTTCCTTTTGGTTTAAGATATATTCATTTTTATATTATTATATTTTTTTCAAAATTAAAAAAAAAAGAAGTATTTCAAAATGTAAAATGAAATTTTGAAATCATTATTTAATAAACCAAAAAAAATGAGATAAAAAATTAAGTATTTATTATGAAACTATATAAAATAAATATAAAATTTTTTTATCAAACAAAATCATATAAAATGTGTAATGTTACGTCATTTTTCGTTTATATTCTCTAAGTAATAAATTTATTTTTTTAAATTATTTATTACTTTTATAATTACTATTATTTTACTTCAGCTACATTTAAATATAAATAAAAAACAATTGTTAATTGAGATGCACTCAAGTTTGCTCGAAATTTTACCCTTTTTCAAACATTTTCTCTATGCCATATAAAAATATTCTATAATTGATACAGTACTATATTTGCTTTTATTTACAAGATCATATAAAATGATAAGCTTTATATTTTTTTTTTATTCTTCTTTCAAATCATTGTATGTTTAAGATTTAATTTATATTGGTTTATTTCTTATTTTGAATATAAATTTATATTAGATAATAAATATTCCGCCCATGTTTATAATATGCCATCATCTTCTTTTATATAATGTTAAATGTATATAAACTAAAACCAAACTAATAAAATTTCTGTCTAAAAAATTATTTGTCTTTTGAACTTATTTATATTAACTTTCAATTAACTTTAACCTTCAGAAAAAAAAAATGTTTACAGGTTTACAAATATTGTTAATTAAAATATTACAATTATTTAAATATCTTTGTAAAAATCTATATTAAAATTTCTATCAATCTGTTATCTCTAACGAAAAAAAAATATACTAGTGATAGCTGAGTAATAACTAAAACAAGCTAATAAGTATATTATCTCGTCATTACTGTATTGCTCATATTTCCTGATATTTTAAAATATATTTGTCCTTTTCATAAAATTTATTTAATAACTATTTTCTCAATTTAGTAAATATTCCTTTTAAAAACCAATGAAAATTTTTCTGACTAGAATCCATGTAATAAAAAAATACAAATAACAAGTATTACGTCACTAGGTACTACCTGCAAAGCCATAGTACAAAAATTTATGGGATTAACTTTATTTCCTTTAATTTTCTCACAACGAAAGCTCTCCCACCACGTCAATTAAACATTAATAGTACGGCGATACAAATATAATAACCTTTGTCTCTAACTACCCACCCCCTGTTGGGAGCGTCTTTTCAAGCTGTCTAATTTTATACATAAAAATTACTGCCCAACCTCTGTCATGATAATGTCAATCCAAGTGTTTGATAATAAAGACCGCTGTGTGCTCCATTGCATTTAGAAGCACTCTAACCTTTCTATTCTTACATTTTTACTGCTGCTTTTTTAGCTTCATACTATATAAAAATAGGCTCAGAGATAGTCTGTTAGACAATCTATAATACATACCACACTTATACATACACTTGTTGCGGCATTTTTTTTTCCAACAGGTATAATATCAAGTTGTGATTCCTTTACACACATACGTATGTATATAAATTTTTAATAGTAAAAAGTTTTTTTTTTTTTTTTTTTTGTCATATAATATATGATCGAATCAGATATATAACTCCTATAAGTAGATGTAGCCACATGTAGATAGGCACATACTTAGCCACGTGATCTTTTAGATGCGCCAATTTTTAGCGTTTTTTTTATAAGTAATTGTTGAAAAATTTTAAAATTAATGTTGAACCATTACTACACACGTCTTACCATACATATCATAGTTATTAATAATTCAAAGAAGAGACATTTTATTGTCCTCTACAACTAATAAGTTAAATTATACCTAATACTTACATAAAATTACCCTTTTTTTGTCCATTTAAATAGAAATTTTTTTACTTGAATAAAAAGAAATGTTAAATATTATAGGTCTACATAGATTAAATTATATTTTAGAATAATTAATTCTTTTTAAAATATAAAAATTTCCTGGCGTTATGTGAAATATTGAAATCTGTATATATTAGTAGTCAATATATTTTTATTTGATTGCGAAATAGACATGGAGAATGGCGTCGTTCCACTTTTGTTTACAATTATTCTTTTTAAGACCGATTTTATATTAAAATTTATTTTTTTAAAAATAATTTCTAATATATATATATACCATATGTTTATAGTACCGTCTATTTTTCCGTTTTCAAAGTGGAGCGGATAATTAATATTGATGGATGATTTGCTCTCAGTTGCACTTGCTGAATCTGGATTAGATGAATATTTATCAGAGCCAAATTCACCATTCCCAGAATCGCAAGATGGTAAAAATTCTCCAAATTTTTCCATCATAAACAATGGGGTAAAAAGTAATACTAATGAAATTGTATTTAATTCAAATAACTCAAATAATTACGTGTATTCAAAGGAACATGAAAATATTTCATCAGTAGATAACAGTTTAAATGATAATATTCCTTCAACTGTTATATGTGAATCAGACTTGGAAAATCTTGATTTGTTTCTTAAACCAATTGAGGGTGGTACTTTTTTAGAACAAATGCGAGCTTCAAATAGTCCTGTTGAACCAAGCACAAATCTGACACCGGATGATTCAGGAAATTCTGATGTTATATTAAATGAACTATTTGATGATGATTTATCTAATAAATCTTTACCAAAAGAACCGAGTAATATTCCTGCCAATAGTACGGATAAAATAACTAATTTAAAATCTTTACCAGAACCAGTGATTATTGAGCCATCTAAAATAACTGAAAGCAAGGATTCTAATTCTTTAAATGTTGTTCGAGTTAAAAATCCTATAAGAATAATTAAAAAAGAATCAATTCTAAGTCCTGAATGTAGGTTTTTTATATTTTTAATTAATAAAAATTTTTATTTTAGCGACAGATGATTCTTTACCGCCAAAATTAGTACCTTTAAGGAAAATTTATTCTTCTAGTAATATGAATGTTGGTTCTTTAAATTATCAAGATAAAGCACCTCGTCCAATTCCTCGTATAGAATCAATAAGGCCTATTCATGAACGACAAACTCAACCAATGACTGTTACACCAGTTCCATCGAGAAATTTTGCATACCAACGAATTCCGGTTAATAGGATACCTAGAACAACAGATCAAGTACGAGTAGGAAATGGACCTCAAAATATTGTTCCTCCAAGAGTTATGAATTCACAACGATTGCAAATTAGTAAAAATTCTATTCTCGGTAGAAAAACATTTAGAGATAATAGTGGGAAAATTTATATTGTAAAAGAAAATATTTCAATGGGACAAAATAATTATCCGAGACCTATACAATTAATTAAAAAAGCAAAAATTAATAATCATGATGAAGCACCTAAACTAATACCACAAGTTTCGACTATGAGGAAAATTAGTATACCCGGTAATCATCAAAGCGGAGCATCTTCAGCACCTTTGTCCCCCGTACAAATGGGTTTATCTCGTACTAATGGAATATTTCAACAGTCCAAAGTGCCCATTAATCGAGTTGGAGGAAATCCAAATGGCAATAATTCTTTTACCGTTTATACAAATTTTAATGGAGCAAAGAAAATAATTTATCCTCATGCAAGGCTTCAACATAATGTAATTGTAAGGCCACCTGTATTAACTGAAATTCAAAAAATGAAAGCCAACTTAAAATTAGCTAATACAAAAGAAGAAATGAAAAATGCACTAAAAATGGGTGCAGTCAAGGCTAAAGAAACTGTTTTTGAGGAAGAAGATGAATCTTTAGGTCATGCAGAAACATATTCAGAATATAAGCCTGCTAAACTCAGGAGTGGTAATCCTCATCCAGATTGTGTTGTTGAAACATCGTCTCTTAGTAGTGTTTCTCCACCAGAAATTAGATATCATGTAGAGATTCCAGAAATAAATATTGATGAAGGAAGAATTTCTGCATTACAATTAGAAGTTGTTATTTATGCATGTCAAATGCATATGAATAAATTTCCAAATGGTGAGAGAGCTGGTTACCTTATAGGTGATGGTGCTGGTGTAGGAAAAGGTAGAACAATCGCTAGTATTATTTATGAAAATTATTTACGTGGTAGGAAGAAAGCTTTGTGGCTTTCAGTGTCTAGTGATTTACGTTGGGATACCGAAAGAGATCTTCGTGATATTGGTGCTACAGATATTCCTGTTGTTCCACTTAACAAATTAAGATACGCCAAAATTAATGGTCCTGAAAATAATAATTTTAAAAAAGGTGTTATATTTGCTACATATTCTTCTTTAATAGGAGAATGTAGAACAGCAAAAAGTAAATATCGTACAAGATTAAAGCAATTACTTCAATGGTTTGGACCTGATTTTGATGGTCTTATTGTTTTTGATGAATGTCATAAAGCGAAGAATTTATGCCCTACAGCAGGATCGAAACCAACAAAAACAGGTAAAGTTGTTATGGAACTTCAAAAACAACTACCTAATGCAAGAATTGTGTATGCTTCAGCTACAGGTGCCACTGAACCAAAAAATATGGCATATATGACTAGGCTTGGTCTTTGGGGTAAGGGTCAGAGTTTTCCTGAATTTAATGATTTTATCAATGCTGTTGAGAAAAGAGGTGTTGGTGCTATGGAACTTGTAGCAATGGATATGAAACAACGTGGTTTATATCTTGCAAGGCAACTTTCTTTTCGTGGTGTTACATTTCGTGTTGAAGAAGTTGCTTTATCTAATGATTTTATTTATGCATATGATGAAAGTGTTAAAGTATGGTTGGATGTCCGTCGATATTTTCAAAAAGCACTTTCTGTTCTTAGTGATGATGAAAGAGTATCGCAAAAATTAGTGTGGGGACAATTTTGGGCAGCACATCAAAGGTTTTTCAAATATCTTTGTATTGCTGCAAAAGTACAAGCTTGTGTTAATATTGCAAAAGAAGCTTTAAAAAATAACAAATGTGTTGTTATTGGACTTCAAAGTACCGGTGAGGCAAGAACACTTGAACAATTAGAGGAGAATGGCGGAGAATTGACGGAATTTGTCTCCACAGCAAAAGCTGTTATTCAAGGGTTAATTGAAAAACATTTCCCCACACAAGATATTTCATTTACTGGAAAATATGATATATTTTCAGATTTTGATAAAATGTTAGGATCAGGGAACAAATCTAAAAAAAATAACAAAAGAAAGAAAAACCCTATTGATGATTTTTTTAATGATTTTGATAATGAAGATAATACTAAAAATAAAAATACTGCCAAACGAAAAAGACTAGAAAGTGAGCATAATGAAACATCAGAAGATGAAAGTGAATCAGATAGAAGTTCTATTGTTAGTGATTTGGATATTGGAGGTGACCATGAAGCATGGAAAAAATTGTTATTAGCTGAAGCTGAAACGTCAGATGACGAAGCATCTGATATTAGTGATAATGATAGTGAAAGTAATAGTGATACTGATGACAGTAGTGCCAATAATAATGAAGGTAGTGATAGTGAAACAGATGAACCCGAAAAAGAGGATGATGCATTTAATCCATTTCTTCACGATTTCTCTGCTAATGATCCTTGGGCTGATAAACAGAAAGTTATTGAAGAAAATCAGGCTAAATTATCAAAGGCTGAAGAAAAAGAAAAGAGGCGTTTAAATAAAAAAAAAGAAAAAGAACGTGAAAAGAAAAAAAAAGAAAAACGACGTAAAGATAAGCAAAAAAGATTAGATAAGATTGCTGATATTGTTAGAAGGAAAGAGGAAATGGCTTCTGATGCTATGAAAGGATCTGCCGAAGCTTTTATTCAATCTTCGAAAATTATTGATGATGATGATATCGAAGTCACCGCTAACAATTTAGGTATGATAAAAACAGAGTTACTTGCTGCTGTTGAAAGACTAGGATCTAAGTTACCACCAAATACTTTAGATCAGTTGATAGATGAACTTGGTGGTCCAGAATTTGTAGCTGAAATGACGGGAAGAAAAGGAAGAGTTGTTACAAAAGAAAATGGTGAAATTGAATATCAACAGAGACATGTAGGCACAGATGCTACTGTTGAATTAATGAATGTAGAGGAGAAGCATAAATTTATGAAAGGTGAAAAATTAATTGCTATCATTTCTGAGGCTGCATCTTCCGGTATTTCACTTCAAGCTGATAGGAGGGCAGAAAATACAAGAAGGAGAGTTCATATTACTATGGAACTTCCATGGTCTGCTGATAAAGCTATTCAACAGTTTGGTAGAACTCACAGAAGTAACCAAGTTAGTGCACCAGAGTATCTCTTTCTCATATCAGAATTAGCAGGAGAGAAACGATTTGCTTCAATTGTTGCTAAACGGCTTGAATCTTTGGGTGCTTTGACTCATGGTGATCGACGAGCTACTGAAAGTAGAGATTTATCACAGTTTAACCTTGATAATAAATACGGTAGAGCTGCACTTGAAGTTTGTTTAAAATCAATTGTTGGAGTAATTAATCCACCTTTTATGAATCCACCTGAAAATTACAAACCAGGAAATTTTTTTTCGGATATGCGACAGTATCTTGAAGGTGTTGGTATTCTTAGTGTTAGTAAATTGGGACAATATTCAGTTGAACGAGATGGAAATTCCATTGCAAAGTTTTTAAATAGACTTTTAGGATTACCTGTTCATGCACAAAATGCTCTTTTTGAATATTTTACACTTATTTTAGAAGAGTTAATTAGACAAGCTAAGTATGATGGAACATATGATATGGGTATCATGGATATTGGAACAGGTGAAAATAAAGTCCAACGCTTAGAAACTCGTATTTTTACCGGAAAATTAAATTACAATACATTTAGAGTAGAGATGCATAAGATTGGTGTTGAAAGGGGAATGAGTTGGGAAGAAGCGTTAAGTGTTCGTAAAGTACATACAAATGAAAACGATGGCTTCTATATTTCTCCACTTGGTGCATTAGGTAAACAACAAATTGTATTACTATGTGAAATTGGTGGAAAGAAAGGTTATGAAAATGATGAACATCTTTTTTCAATAACAAAACCACAATCAGGTCGTATTCATAAATTAGAAAGATTTTCTGAATTAACAAAAAGATTTAAAAAAATATCTAATGATGAAGCAGAAGTAATTTGGAAAAATTCGTATACTAGTTCTGCTACACATTGTCAACATAAATACTTTCATGGTAAATGTAAAACAGAAGAAGCTGGAACATATTGTGAGGTTGGAAGGAGGACTAGAACATTTTTTGTTTTATCAGGCAGCGTTCTTTCTGTTTGGCCAATTATTGAAGAAGTTTTAAGTTGTTCTAATCCAAATAATTCATCTAATTTGTCGAAAGAGCATTCAAGAAAAAATTCTAGAATGCAAGTTATCCGAGTTAGAACAAGTGAAAATCAAAAAATTGTAGGATTGAGTATTCAATCATACTTTGTTAGAACTTTGATCTCTCGTCTTGAAGCACATTGTGGTGGTGTTCGTGATGTGGATTCATTTATAAATGCTCGTCCTTCAAATTAGTAAAATGGGAAAAAATATATAAAAGTCTATTGATACTGATTATTGTTTTTTTATCGAATTGTCAGTTTATTATTAATTTAGCCTCTCTAGTATTCATAAACCTCTTTATTTTTAACATGACTCCAAAAAAAATAAATGTTTTTATTTCATATTCTCAAAATTTTTTATTTTGAAATTGTAATTTAAGTAACTTACTCAATTCTGCTCAAACAAACTTTTTTTTTTGTTTATTTTAAAATAAATTGAATGATGTTAAAATATTTTATAAAATATAATTTTGTTTGTTATATTTAAATATGTTATTTGTATAATATTTAAATAAAAATTAATGTCAATAAAAAATTTATATTTTGTTCATAATAATGTGTAGAATTATATATATATTAAATATATCATTTTCATATTAAAAGTTAAATAATAGTTTTATATAATACTATAATTTCAATTTTAAAGAAATTATTAAAAAAAAAAATTAATATATTAAATAATTAATAACCTTGAAGGGATATATATTTTCAATAGTAAACATTAATTGTTGGAAAAAAGTATAGAAAAATGGTTTTAACACGATTCTTTAACTTCCAGTTTGATTCTTATTTTTATAAAATAATAGAAATAAAATTTTAAAGTATGTTAAAAATTAAATTATTATTACTTTCAGAAATTTAATTATTTTTTAGATCTTGAAAATATTATTATGTCATCAGATGTTACTGAATTAAAAGGTTTAACAATAAAAAAAAATTATATAAATGATAGTGAAGCAGAAATTTTAATAAAAAGAATTGAAGATGATTTAGAAAATTATGGTGAAGTATTAAAAAATCGTACTGTTATTCATTATGGGTATAAATTTAATTATAATTCTAATTCTGCCTTTCAAGAAACAATTCCAATTCCATTACAAATTGTTGAAATTATAGATAAATTAAAAAAAGATAATTTAATATTAATTGATGAAATTCCTGATCAAGTAACAGTAAATATTTATGAAGAAAGTCAAGGTATTCCCTATCATATAGATACTCATTCTGCATTTGGACAACAAATATTTTCCCTTAGTTTGTTATCTGATGTAGTAATGCAATTTAGAAATTACTCAAATCCAGATATTTTAATACATGTTTTATTAGAAAAAAATTCTTTATTAATAATGGAACAAGAATCACGTTATATATTTAAACATGGAATTTTAACTAGAAAATTTGATATAAATCCTAATACTAATGAAATGATGAGAAGAAAAAAAAGAATTTCTATAACATTTAGGAAAATAAAAAACAACAGATGCCAATGTAAATTTATTGAATTTTGTGATTGGGATCGAAATAAATAAATCACAAATAACAACCAATAAGTTTTAATATTTTTAAATATATAAATGTGAAATTTCTTTAAAAATACTTAACTTTATTTATTATATACATATTATTTTTAATTAAAAATTAAAATAAAGTGTTTTATTTGATACGGTAGTATAAAATTTTTTGATTAAAAATACATTTATTTTAATGGTTATATTACTTTATTATAAATTTTTAATTATTCTATTTTTTACTTTGCCTTTTACTACTTCTTCTTTTTCTACTACCATTACTACTATTACTACTACTACTACTTGACTTGGATGATGACTTTATTGATATACTTTCTTTTTCTAAATTATCATTCATTTGTAATTTATACCTATAAAATACAGCAAATAATGCTAAATTAAGTACCAATCCTTCTATTAATACAAATGTACCATTTAAATTATTTAATATTACAATAATTTGTGTATCTATAAATTTAGCTGAATGAATATTTGATCCTGTTTCTATAATAGATACTAAAATTTTTAATGAACCTATAATTGCCCCTATAGTTGCAATTGTCTTGGCATGGTTTCTTTTAACATTTAAAAGTAACAATATTAATTCAAATAAAATTAAACTTAATGTTCCTCCAATTGGTCGGATTGTTTCTAGTATTTTTATGGATAATGGAAGTTCAGAAAACTTTATTTTTTGTAAATCAGGGCATATAACTGTTGAACATGTACCTTTTTCTAAATATAATCAAACAAATTATTACTATCTAAAATAAACATACGTATTTGGAAAAAAAGAATTGTTAAAATAATTTTAATTATAAAAAAAAGAAATAATGATAGTATTAAAAGAGAAAATGTAATTTTGTCTTCTGTATTTTTAGGCAAAGTAGAAAGAAACTTCAATACATATTTATTAACCATTATTATTTTTTTTTATCAATAAAAATTGATAATATTTTGTGTATGTTAACAATAAATATTTTAAAAAATTTGAAAGAAAGAATTTATTGTAAAATTTAAATATCTATCTTTGTAATTTTTTTTGTCTAAATTGAAATTATATTTTTATGATTAAAATCTTATAATTATTAATTTTTAGTCAATTAATAAAGTTAGAAAAAAATTTGTATACCCATTAATTTAAAAGAACAAGTTAGTATATAAATAAGTAATTTTTGATTTTAATGTTACTTTTTTTAGAATATGAAATCAACAAATTTTAATAAATTTAAACTCAAAAAAAAGTACAATAGTTTAAACAATACAAATATATACTTACTAAAGTGAACTTTTACAATAATTTTTTTAAATATCATTTTATTAAACTAAATTAATTTTTAAAATCATTTTTTTTATAATAATGATTTTTGTTATAAAAAAAATCTTTTATCATTTGTATAGTTTTTTTTTAATGTTTTTAAAACTTTTATATTATAATTTAAGATATATTTTTGTTATAATTTTAAAAATAGTTTTTATTATAGATATTAATAAAAAAATTTAATTTGAATTTTATCAATTATATTTTTATTGTATCAGATAATACATGTATTGGAGAATCGTTTAAAAGTTGTATTACTTTTTAATCACTTAAAATGTTAAATAAATTTTGAAATAAGATTGAATTTATTATTTATATATCATATTATATTTTTTTTTCTTTTACTTAAAATTTAAAAAAATATTAAATTTTTGTGTATAACATTATTTTAGAAAAACATTTGAATTACAACGACTTTAAACATATCTTATTATTTACTAAATATTAGAATAATATTTACTAAATGATTATTTTAGATGACTTCACCTAATATTGCTATTCCTAAAGAAGATGACAAAGGAAGACTATTAGAAGCTAGTTATGTTCAAGATGTTTATGAAAATATTGCAGAACACTTTGACAAGACAAGGTATTCTCAATGGAAAGCAGTAAATGAATTTTTAAGTTCTCTTCAACCTTACTCACTTGTTTATGATATTGGTTGTGGAAATGGAAAATATCTTATTAGAGAGGATAATCTTATTAAAATTGGTAGTGATTTATGTTTTAATCTCTGTCAAATTGCCAGTAATAAGGGATGTCAAGTTTTACAAGCAGACATCTTAAAGCTTCCCTTTTTATCAGAATCAGCAGATGCCGTTATATCCATTGCCGTAATTCATCATCTATCAACTAATACCCGTAGACAAGAAGCTGTAAGACAAATAGCTAAAATTTTAAAAGTAGGTGGAAGAGGATGCATAACAGTGTGGGCTATGAATCAAAAAGGTTCAAGATATGAAATTATGCGGTCAAATAAAATTGATGAAGAAATAATAGACAATAAAGAAGATGAAAGTGATGACATTTTACGTATTCATAGTGGTAAACAATTTAAACAACAAGATATGTTAGTTCCTTGGAAAAAAGATGGAGATAACCAATTTTTAAGATATTACCATGTGTTTGTTGAAAATGAGTTAGAAAATCTTATACATTCTGTTGAAGGTTTAAAAGTTCAAGAATGTATACTAGAACAAGGAAATTGGATAGTTATTTTTGAAAAAGTTTTTTAATTTTTTTATTAGTATTTTTCTTTTATTAATTGCTACCAGAATTTTTAATTAAAGTGTAATTTATACAACCACACCTACATCATAATAATAATAATAATAATAATTATACATAAAAATAGATATGTATAGTGAACTAAAAGTTCCTGCAAAACACAAGCACTAATATTTTTCTAATAAAGTAAATTAACAAAATATTTCATGAATAAGACATTTATTTAAAAAGTAAATATATATATGTGTACTATACAAACTTTTATTACTTGGCAACTCATTAGATACTATTTTTCAAGTTTTAAGCTAACATACACTCAATCTTTTTGATACGCGCCAACCCAAGTGGGCATCTTGCAACGAATTGAAGAGGCTCAATTGAAAACCAAGTATAATTTACTTTATTTTATTTTTATAAATTTGTTAAAATATACACTACCAAGAAGATGTCTCGCCGTGACGCAGGTGTAGGAAAAGTTTATATTGGAGGGTTGCCAGATGATGCTAAGACATATGAATTAGAAGATGCCTTTTGTAAATATGGGAAGATTCGTAAAGTCTGGGTTGCTAGAAGACCTCCAGGATTTGCTTTTGTTGAATTTATGGATAATCGTGATGCAGAAGATGCTGTTAGAAAATTAGATGGATCGTAAATTTTTTTTTCTTAATATTTAAAATATTTCTTAATTTTAGAAAAATTTGTGGAGTTCGAGTTCGTGTAGAATTAGCTCATTGCCATAATCGTATTAGAAATGAAGGACATAATCGTCGTAGGCATGATCGTCGTAGTAGAAGCCCAAGATACAATAGGTAAGTTCTATGAAAAGAAAGTGTAGCCTTATTTTTATTTTACGCTTCCTCCTTTAAACTATCTTCGTTATTATCGATTGTATTACTTTTAGCGATAGCTTCATCTCTACATCATCACAATCCTTCTTCTTACCTCTTCTACTTAATTTTCGTCATCACCTATCATCATGCTTATTTATTGCCGTGGCAACTTAATTTTTTTATTAAACGTAATAATTGAATCATCAATCATTACGCAACAAGAAATTTTATGGCATAAAAGGTAATAAAGGCATGAAAAAAAAAAACTGGAATTGTTATTTTAATTAATCAACATTGCGCAATTGGTATAAATTAAAATGACCACAATACAAATAAATGTACTTACCTATTTTGTTTTGTGGTTATAAGTTGCATGTCATTTTTTTTTCATCATGATATTTTGAACAAATGAAGTATCTCAATATTAATAATTATATATATTATATATATGAAGAAAAATGAATGATAGGATATGATGACAAGAAGAGAAGAAGCTATATAACCCATATCAATTTATTATTTCAAATCCCGTAAATTACTAGTATTATAATGAAGGAGAAAATTATAAATTTTCATGAAGCATTTTTACCTTCATATTATTCTAGAAATTATTTAATTTGTTAAAAAATATATCAAATTCTTCATCTAATTTTAAAACATAAGTTACATTTTATGAAGAAGAAATATCAATGAAATGTGTTTTGGAATTGTTCATGAAAAAGGCACGATCTAAATGATGTAGAAATTTGAAAAATCATTCATGAACTAGGATATTTAATTAACTATTAATTTTTTTAGACGTTCGAGATCAAAAAGTAGATCACGTAGCCGTAGCCCACCAAAGAAGAACTCAAAATCAAGGTCGGAAACGCCATTATCTGAAAAGAGATCGCAATCTCCTTCAAGTATAAAAGATGAATCCCGTGAAAATAGTCGTTCAAGGTATGTTTATAAATTATGTATTTAGTTATTTGCAGATCACGGACACCAATTTCAAATAATAATTCAGAACGTTCAAACAGATCTCGTAGTTCTAGCACTGGAACACAATCTGAATAAAACTTTCAAAAATTTTATTACAGATATATTTTTGTGTATTGTTTTTCTTCTGTATAACAGAGAGTTATGATATGAAATATCTTATAGCTGAATAATTGGTTTTAATAAATATAATATTAAATTTTTTTTTTGCCAAAAAAGAAGTATTTAGTTTTTAAAAACTTTATTTTTTTTTTATTGTATTTCTTGGTTGTATTTTTAATCAAAATAAATTTTTTTAATAAAAATATTTCTTTAAAACTTTATTAATCTTTTATATTCTGTTATATCTTCTTAAGTCAATTTCTTTTTTGACAACTGCTTCTTCAATATCATCTCCTGGAATTGTTTTATCATTGTTATCAGGTGATGATGTAGTTTTAATATCTGACTTTTTCTGTGAATCATCACCATTACTATTATCAGTTGGATTAATAATATTATTAGTTGTTGGGCGGATGACGTCATCGTTATCATTAGATTCTTGATTAGAAAGATCATCATTACCTATTCCAAGTAATGATCGTGCCATTGTACTTAGAATGTCATTATGAACTAGAGCAGAAATTTTAGGAAAAGTATTATCAAGTTCTCCTTTAACATAATCTGGAAGACGACGATAAACATTTATAAGATTGTTAAGTTCTAATTTAATATTTTGTAAATTTATTCCACCTCCAATAATTCTTTTTCCTGTTTCTATAATCTTAAAATATAAATAAATTTTTTTTTATATATAAACAATAATACCTCAGAAACAAATTCTTTTGCTTTACCACTTAAACCATCATAAGTTTCCTTATACCAATTTATCATTCCTTCTGCCTTTTTATATAAAATTGAAGATCTTCCTTCAAGTGCATGTAAAATATCACTAGAATGATTAAACTCATTTAATCTACCAATAATTTCTGAAAAAATATTTTTATCCTTTGCAGTTAAATCATTATAAAATTTTCTTGCTTCTTGTGGAATAGCTTCTAAAAAAATTTATAATATAAAAAAATAGATAAAATAAAAAAAAAATTACCATCAATTTTTTTTTGAATATCAGGACCAAATAATGCAGAGATATCACATGAAGCAAATGAAACAAAAACAATTAAAAAATATAAAGTAAAAGCAACTTTCATGTCAGTATTATATTTTTTTAATAAATGATATTCTATTCTTATTTTATTATAATTTTATTATTTAAAAGAACCAATCAAAATATTTTTTTCACTAAATCTAATTTTAAAAGTTGTATAATAATATTCAGTTAATGCTTTAAGTAAAAAAAAAAATATATATATTTAAGAAAACCTTTTGCTCTTTCTATTAAACTTCAAACTTTTGATTTATGTATTTTTGTTATAACAAAAGTAAGCTATCTATTTTTAAAATAATATAAATATTTTTGCCTATCATCTTATATATTAAATATTTAAAGAGTGTGTAGTAAAAATTTATAAAATTTTACATTATTAAAAGTTATAATAAATACAGTTAACTTGAAATTAATCTTATGTAGATAATGTAAAATCTTAACATTTAACATAAATGATATAACATTATAAAAACACCAATTAATTCTTTTAAAATTACTAAATTTTTTAAAATAAAAATGAAAAGAAAGATTCATCCACCTCAACAGTTATATTACGCTCCAATAAGTTGTTAATTGCATCTTTGTTTATAGAAAAACTTTAAAAAATAATAAATTAATTAACTAAGTATAAATTTTTAACTTAAAAAAATGTTTTAACTTAATATCTTTTAGCAATTTTACAGGATTTTTAAAATTGAATTAAAAAAATGAAATTATATCTAAATTACAAATTTATTTTTTTTAAATAAAAAGTTTAAAAAAAATTACTATCAACTTCCTTAATTCTAATGACACGTATGTATAATTTTAAAAAAAAAATAATGATTTAATATCATTTTTAAACTAATAAAATAAATAAATAAAAATTAAACAATTTTATTAAAAATCTACTATCATATGCTAAAATTACTTTATATTTAATAAAATTTTTAAAAACTTTTCTAATATTTTATTTTTATTATATCAAAAAATTTGAAAATTAACGATTATAATATAGATATTATTGTTTAGAAATATAATAATTTTTTAGTACAAATCAAATATTAATTACATTTTTAACTTTATTTTTTATTAAAAAATTTAAATTTTACTGTTTATAAAATAATTTATTAAAATTCAAATATCAATTACTTTTTTTTTTCATTAAATTTTATTTTTTTTTTATTTATTTATATTAATTTTTAGGAATTATCATATAATATTTTAACATGCAAAAAAAAAATTTTTTTTATATTCATTTTAAAATATTTATATATGGGGGTGAACTAAAAGAAAAGAACTCTTTGTACTTTTAATTTTTTTCATTCTACTCATTTTTAACATATTTTTAGAACTTAAATACATTAGTCTTTGTTATAAAAAAAGATATTGGAAAATTTCAAAGCAATTGAATTTAACTTTGATTTGTTCTTCTTAAACCAATGGTATATATATAAAGTTGGAATGGAGTTATTTTATCATAAGTATTATATCATTTTAAACTTTTTTAATAGATTTAGATGTATGTCTTATTACTTGTTTTATAATTTATTTTGTTATTCGTTTTTATATTTTATTTAATTTTTTATCAATTCATTTATTTTATTAATTAATATTTTTTATTTTAGAATGTCTGCAGATAGCATTAGTTCTTAATTGTATATAATTTCTTTTATACAAGGAACAAATTGGTATTTTTATCATTGTAAAGTTGAAGTTTTCTTACCAAATGGTAACAAAACAATAGACTTTATATATGTTAATTCTAAGGACTTTAGGTAAATTTAAAATATTTATTTGATTGTTAATATTTTTACATTTATTTTAATTCACCAATTGTAGGACTTGAGAAAAGAAATACTTGTGTATATGCTGTATATAAAGCTTATCAGTTGAGTAAAAATTTTGGAAACTGTCAACTATTCGATGCTTATGATGGATTAAAATTTCTTATATCAAATAATCCATTGAATATCAAAGAGTTTGTTATTAAAAATGAAGATTTGAGCACTGATTTTAAAATTATTTCAAAAACTGCTCTGTAAAAATTATTTTTAAAAAAGCATCTTTCCATCACGAAATTGACAACTCTACTTAAAGAGATTGTTATGGAGAAGAAAAGATTAATGTTATAATTAGTTGTTCGGATTTAATTATAACACAACACTTATTAAATGAGACAAATGTTGGAGGTGGTGGTTATATTCAACTAAATAGTGAATAACCATTCACTAATTCAATCATGTTATCAGAATATGAAAACTTAAAAATAGGTTCTGGTAGAAAATTAATTAATGGTTTCAGTAAAAATATATTTTTTATAAATGTATATGGTCCAAGGTTTGAATTGTATTTTAATTATACAAGTAATATCTATTATAAACCTGAACCATTAGACAAAATTATTGTAAATGATATTTTTGGAGGAAATATACCAAAATCATTAAAGGATTTTAATGATGGTATAAATTACAGCAATATTAAAGGAGCACATGTTGAAAAAATGAAAGAAATCTTGCTATCTATGATCGCTCTCAATCAATTATTCATGTAATTATCTACAATGAGGGATTAGACGATCACTCTATAAATGGATTTGATCAAAGATATGTAAATAGATGTAAATAAATGTAAATTAAATAAAATTTACTTTAATATTGTATATAATTACTAAAATACTAAAAAAAAAGAAATAATGTGTTTTTTGTTAAAAAAATATATGAATTTCTTGTCATTTTGTATATAAATTCTTTTAATTTTTAAATAAAACTTTTGTTTAATTTTATGTATCTAACTTGAAAAAATAAGCATGGTAATTTGTTTTTTTAAAGTATTAAGAAATAGTTATTTTTATTTTTTTTGCTAATGTAAACTTTAGTATTATTACTATCATTTTATCAATTTTAAATATATTATTTAGACCTTCATCGTTGGCATTGTAGATGAAGGATTTTGACTTTGTATGTTATTAGGTTACAATGTTACAAAAACTAATTAATTTTTTTAAATTTAGAAACTTCAAAATTATTATTTTTATAAAATTTTTTTTAAAGTTTAGTTATGGATTATATCATAACATAAATTTAAAATTAGGTTCTTAATATTTTTATTTTTAAAAATATTATTAAACATTGTTTTCTTTTTATTTTTTGAAATTTTCCTGACAGAAACAAAACTTGAAAAACCAAGGGTTAAAAAAAGTTTTTTCTTACCAATATACTTATTGTGATTGTTAAAGATAAAAAATTTTTTATGTATTTTTCTTAAATGACAATCTTTTATATTTTTAAAAACTTTGACTACATAAAAATTTTTTATTTTAAATGATTTTTTTTTGTGTTATGAAAAATTACTTTTATTTAGAAACCAAAAGTATATAATAATACAAATAAAATTAAAAATTCATCTAAAAGACAATTACTAAAAATCGAATATATATAATATTATAAACTTTATTTAATTGTTTCCAAAAAAACAATATTGATTGTTGACATAATTGATATAAATAGTTGTAAAGATAAAAAAAAAATTTCCTGAGTTTAATTACTTTAAATTTCAATTAAACTTTGATGTTTATCTGTCGTCCTGAGTAATAATATGAACTATGTACAAAAAACATAACATTATCAACTTTCTAAAGCGTTTGTTTATTTGCTCTCATCTAATATCAAATATATGTAATAATTCTCACTTTTTTTACTAACTTTTTATACATTTGTTAATTTTTTAATATTTAAAAAAAGAAAAAAAATTTTATGAACAAAAATTTTGTTCATATACATTAATATATTAAAGATTAAATAAATGTCCAAAAGACAATGACATTGGTTATTTATAGCTCTTATATCTAACTACATAACAAATTTAAATAAATAAATTTAAAAAAAAAATTATTTTTTCTTTCCTCCACGTTCTTTTAGTGATAAATTTAGAAAAGAACCACTTTTTAAGTTATATGCAGCTATACTTTGAACATCTTTAAGAAATATTCCATCTTGAGAAAGTTTAATTTTTGATGTTGGAATATTAATAGAGTTACTTATTTTACCTTTCAAATCACCCACAGAATTTTTTATATCAATAGATACATGTAATACTTGACCCTTTAAACCATTTTCTTCTTGATTTGGAATTTCTATTGAAATTTCAATTGTTGGTGGAGAAATTTTTATAAACTCTTCTTCAGGTAACAATTCATTTTCAATTTTTGATTTTTTTATTGATGGAATAATTGTAGAATTATCAACAACGGGTGGATTTGGCATAAAACCTACATAACTTTCAACAACATTTTCTTGAGGAGGATAATAAAAACCACCAACATTTGCCAATGGAACAGTTTGCTGAATTGGAGGTATTGGTTGAAAATAATTCGCTGGTTCAGGTTGATGTTGGATGACTGGTGGAATAGGAATTGTTGGTTTAATACCTATACTAGAAAGATAAGATGATGTTTGTTCCTGTGTTGTTACTTTATCTTTCGCAATTATATCTGCTAATTTTACTGTATTTTCTTTAGCTTTTTTAGCTTTTATTTCTTCATTCATAATTTCTTTTCTTTTTTTTGCCATTGCCTTAATATTTTCACTTACATCACAATCAGGTGCTATTGCAGAATCCTCATGCCTCATAGATAATTCTTTTTCACGTTGCTCCTTGAATTGAGGTGTAACTGTATTGTATCTTACATGTTCCTGAAGTTTATCAGCAGAAACTTTTTCATTAGTCAATGGTGATATAATAAATGCTTCATTTTGTTTGATTACATTTCTTAAATGTTTCTTCTGATCAAATTCACGAATTATAATGTCTTTTCCAAGCTCTGGTAATACTTGACTTTCTTCTTCAATCTCCATTGCACTGTCATCATTCTCATCGTTACCATTTTCACCATTAACTGTTGGAATAGGATTCAAATATCCATTATATTGAGTATTTCCAACAGCATTCTCACTTTCTTCTGATAAAACATTATTAAGAACTGAAACCCGACTACTAAGATTTAATTTATTACAGAATTTAGGTAATGACATTAAATCATCTTTCTCAAAATCTAATGTTTTTACAATGACAAATGAATGCCAATCAATTTGTTGATATGCTTTTTTTTCAGCTTCTTCCTCAGAAACAACGCCACACTTTTGTCTATTTTCCCATTCAATATAACGTAAACGATATTCAAGAGATTCATGAACCTTATCAAATTTCATATCATCTAAAAGTGCAGTCTTTGCAGCTTTTGGCATTGCTAAAACTATACGATATTGATCAACTAACTTTTGATAATATGGATGATTAGGATGATGACTTTTAAGAAAGTCAAAAGCAAGATTTCTAACTTCACGATTCATTAATTGTGTAGAAAAATTCCTTCCATGCATTGCTGTATATCTAGCCACAAGTTTCATAACTGCTAAATCATATGAATTTAGAGTACAAGGATCATCTGAAAATCTATAAGATCTAGGTGGATCTTTAGGAGTAAAAACAAATTTAGCCTTCGTTTCTTCAGCTTCATTTTCAATTTTTCCTTCTTTTAATTTATTTATACTCATAGATGTTCCAGTTTTTTTAAAGGAATCTATTTGAAATCTATAATAAACATGATAAGGATCATTTGAAAACATAAATTTAAATTTTTTATTTTCTCTTTCCTTTTCTTTAATTTTAGTTTCAAATTGTTCTCCATGTTGTGCAACAAAAGATGCCGTTTTATCAATTATACCTATAAAAAAACAATAATAAAAAAATAACTTTAAATATATTTACTTCTTATATCTGGAGGCGGAAAAATAAGAGCATTGAATTCTTTTCCACTCATGGAAGGTTCCAAATTTACAGGATAATCATCTTTCTTTAAAACTGGAACTAAAGCCATTATTTAATAGAAACGTATAAATTCTAATGAAAAATAAGCAATGTTAATAAAGTTCTTTTGAAAAGGCATAGAACATAATTCCACACTGTAGCTATAATTAAATGTATTCGTTTCAGGACTTTAGAAATTCGCAAATTAAAAAAAAACTATCCTAATGGCATAGTTAGTGTAAAATAATTTTAAAATGACAAACAAAACAAAAATTGCTTGCTATATATGATTTAATAAAATAAAAAAGTTTTAATTATAAAATAAAAAAAATTTTCTTTTTTTTTTTATAAACAAATTTTAGGATTCTCAGCAATAAATTATAATAGTTTTTTTTTTCAATTGTTTATCACATACCATTATAAAATAAAAGGTTAATTCATCAATGCTGAATAGTAGAAATTATATATATTACGTGATTGCGTTGTACTTTCCTTTTTGTTCTGTCATCCTTTTATTATATTCATGTTCTATTGAGTCTATATAATAACATATGCTACAGAAAAATTAATTTACTCAGTTTCTATCAATTAAAATAATATTATTGTAATTTATTTGATATTATTATTTTAGAGAAGAAATTTATCATTTTTAAAACATTTTATTATCATATCATTCAAAATGTCTTTAAAAATACCTAATTCATTTGTAACAAGAATATTTTTATTTGGATGGAATTCATTATTTCAATTAATTTCAATTATTATTAACTATTATTTAATAACTTTACAACGTGTACTCTTATCACTTCTAATAATTTTCGGAGAAGTTCCTGTTTCAAGACATGAACCAATATCCGAAAGAAAGAGTTTATTTGTTTATAGAATAATTAGAAATTATGTAAATTTAATTCAATATATTAGAAATTGGCTGGGAAAATGGTATGATAATGATATTCTTAGAGCTGCTCCTATACCTATTTTATATGAGGATGATGAAATTGATGAATCCTTTTTTTCAGGTAACAGTGAAAGTGGTATAAGTGTCTTTGGTGACTATGAAGAACAGACATCTAAAGGTATATAAAAAAATAAAATAATATTTATTAAAATTTCTAGATAATTATATTGTTAAATCATCATATATTCTTAAAGAAAAAAGGATATCAAATTTTTGGAAAATTTATATCATACTTAAACAAATAATAACAGTATTTTTTAAGACAATTTTTAGTTATGTAGAATTTCCAGAAGAATCAGTAAATCGCATTTCTATATCTTCTTTTTCACGTAAAGAAATTTTACCAATTGGATATTTACCAATTTTAAGTAAGAATCCAATGGAGACATCTGATTATCAAACAGATGTTGAATTCATTGACGATGAATGTTTCTAAAATACTAACTAGAAGATATGTTTAATATAAGATAATTTATTCACTTTTTATTACGAGTACATTCTTTATTTGTAAATTATAGTAAAATTAAAATTTCTAATTAATAGTTAATGTTATAATTGAAATTGTTGAGATGTCATTTTATACTTTCATAATATGTCTGATTTATTAAAATTACGATCTGCTACTTATTTTCAGTGTCATACAAGTACAGCAGCTTATAATCTAAAAAGAAAAAAGAAAATATTAATTTGTAATAATACAAAAATATATGATAGATATGTAATTGAAAAAGTTGTAAATGGTGGAAATTATGGACAAATATATTTAGCTGTAGATGAGGTATGTATTATTAATATCTTATATATTTATTTATTTCTAAACTTAGAAAGCAAACAAAAAAAATTTAATTCTAAAAGTTGTTCATGAAAATTATGAACCTGAATTATTGATAATGGAGAAAGATATATTAATGAAATTACGTGGTAAGCCTAATATTCCATTAATATTGGCTAGTGGAACATATAAAGATTATGCATATATAGGATTAGAACGATTGGGAAAAAATATGTCAGAAATTAGAAATTTACAAAAAAACAAAATATTTTCTCCAATTTCTGTTGTAAAAATTGCTCTTCAAGCTATGTCAGCTCTGGAACTTTTACACAACAATGGTTATTTACATAGAGATGTTAAACCAGAAAATTTAGTAATTGGTGGTTCATCAAGTTCAATATCAATAATTTATTTAATTGATTTTGGAATGGCAAGAAAATATTTGGATGTTAATGGAAAAATTCGACGTACCCGAAAATCAGTTGGATTTAGAGGTTCAATGCGTTATGTATCAATAGAATTACATAAACGGTATGAGCATACACCACAAAATGATATGTGGTCACTTTTTTATAGTTGTATTGAATTAGGTGAAGGTGGATTACCATGGAAAACATTTATAAATGAAGATGACATATTAGAAAAAAAATTAACCTCAAAACCACATGAATTATGTACAAAATTACCTAAAACTTTTGGAGATTTTGGATTAAATATAGGAAATGCTCCATTTTTTGAAAATGTTAATTATCAAAAATTGTATAAAATATTAAATTCTACTTTTAGTAAAACTGAAATGGATAAACATTTATTTGAATGGGCAAATCGGGCATCAATTTATACAGCATTAAAATCTCGAAGAATACCATAACAAAACAACAATACATAAAATAGAGATATAATAATTACATCTAATTTTTAACCATTATATTAATACTTTACATTTAATAGTACAAAGTCACATTGAGCAATAAAAAAGACAATTTTTTATTGATATATTTACTTTATATATTAATAAAATATGTTAAATATAAATTTACTTAAAAAAATCATATGTTATTTATTTTTATGAAAGAGATTTTGAAAAAAAAACTATCCTTTGAAACAATTACTTTTTTTGTGTTACACAAAGTCAAAAGATAAAAATATTAATATAATAATTATTATATTTAAATTATAAACATCCACTATTTTTCTTTTTTAATAATTGCTTTAGAAAATTAGCTAATAAATTCAAGTAATAGCAGTTATTTAATTGTAAAATTTATAAATATAGAATTTGTTTTTATAGAGTAAATCAAATTTTCCAAGTTTTTTTTAATAATAATTTAATATTTCAACTACATTTTATATCATACAATTTATATTAAAAATTCTAAATAACAAAATGACATAAGCAAAATTTAATACATGTATATATATTTAATTCAAATATGTTTACAATTAAAAAAATATTCTAAAAAATAAAAAAAATTAATTTCCTGACACTCTTGATAACCTAAAATGTTTTGCTTCATCAAAATCTGGGAAACTTGTAATAAAATGACCTTGGATCATTTTTTCTCTTACATATTTCATACTCTGAGATAATGACTCAATAACCATACCTCCACGTGATATACTTTTACTTGAATAAGTATCAAAAATTTGAAGTTTTCGATAATTCCTAATTCCATAACTTTTTTCTGGAAGTAATTTATCCATATATATGGCATTGACTTTATAGTTAAAATTGGCAAAGTAATCAACAAATTGTATAGCTAAATAAGAAGCTGAAGGATTTGGGTTAATATGAGTTGTAACTGCAGAAACATTAACAGGATTTTTAAGATTTTTACAAACTTCTTCTATAGTAATACTTGGTGAAAGAGCTGAACAACAAATTTTAGGTATAATAGGTAAAACGGGTTGTTGTTTTCTATATTTTGTTTGAAGAAAATGTGCTACAAGTAATGAAATTTGATAACTTGTTAAAAATCCATTCCTTCCATTAATTATATTTAGTTTTTTTGCCAATGTTCTAACAAAAATATACAATTTTCTATATCTTATGTCGGCAGCTGCATAATGTCTAATAAGATTAGTATTACGTAAAGAATGAGAATTACAAAATTGAATATCATATTTTAAACCATTTTTAAGTTCTAATTGTAATATAGGAACTTTTGCATGTAATAAAAAACCACATGATTTTATATTTTCTTTATAATTTATATCTTTTTCAATAACTTTATGTGCAGTTTTAATAAAAGTTTTTTTAAATTCACTATTATCATTAAAATCATTTAAAAAAGATTCAATGTTTTCTATTGATGGTATAAACACTAAATCAATATCAGATTCATTAGATATTGCTAATCCTGTTGCTAAAGATCCAACTGGTAATAAATCACTATTAGCGTTACATATAACGCTTTTTAATTGTGCTATATGTGGAGAAACTTTTTTAATAAGCTAAACAAAACTAAACAAATGTTGAAATAAAATAACATACCAATTCAAATCTTTCAGCTCTCTTTTTTTCTACAATATCAAGGTTTTTTTCAAGAATTGCAAGTTTATCAGGATCAAATAAATCAGAATAAGAATGAATAAATTTTCTATCATTTATTATGTTTTTATAGATATATTGTAAATTACTATGGTTAAATCTTAGATAAACATTATTAATAGTAGAAGGCAAAACTTTCTTCATTAAAATATATAATTTCATGTTTAAAAATCAAAAATAAAATTTTTTTCCAAAAGGCCGCAACTCTATTTACCTAATTTCAATTTAGTTGTATAGAAATTCTAGTTTTTTTTTTTAATAAATGATACATTTAATATACGAAATTTATATAAATATTATATAAAATAGATACTTAATTGTTTCTGTACGATATATAGATAAATTATATCAATTTTCTGTATAGATAAAACAAAATGTTTCAGATAAAAGCAACTGATTATTTTAATTAAAATGTTCTTTATTTTATTAAAATATAAATTTAAAAAAATTTTTTTATTTTGTTAATTAAAAAATTGTTCGTATTATGTAAGACTAAACTTAGTTTAAACAAATTAAATATGTTTGAATTATGTGGTGTTTTTAAAATAATAACACCTAAGATTGATATCAATTGGAAGTGTGTTTATCATTTTCTTGAAAATAACAAATAGTAAAATTAAAGTATTTATTACTAGAAAATATTTTTTTAAATTATGAAAGAATACTTAGGTACGTCTTTTTAAATTATTTTATTGCATTTTTTTTATTATATTTTATAACTATTTATTAAATGATCAAATATTTTATTTAAAAATGAATCTAGTAAAAAAATCCATATTTATTTTAAGAATGTGTAAACAATTGAAAATATTTACGAATTATATTTTAATAAATTATGTACTACATAAAACTTTTATTTTTTATATATCTAACGTTAAATTATTCTAAAAATTTTATCAAATTTCAATTTTAAAAGTGTATATAAATTGAAAATTAAACTTTTTTTAGATAAACATACAAATAATTTTTTTTTCATAAAAATGTATACATATACAAAACCATTAACTATGTAACTTTAGAAAATAAAACAATTTTTAAATATATTATAAAAATCATTTTCTTATTTTAAAACTTTTTTCTCCACAAAAATATATCTTTTATTATATTTTCTCACCATTGAGTTTTAAAAATATTAATTGGAAAACTGTCTGTCTCTTAATTATATTTATAAATTTACTTAATAGAATAACGGAAAAAGTTATAGAACAAGAAAATAATTTTTTCCTCGCATCACAATGAATTTATCTGTCCCAATCCCGAAGGTATATTTTATGTTACTACTATAATATGGTACATTTTTGCAATTGTTTATTTCAGTTTTTAAAAAAAGGTGATCGAATAACTAAAGATGGAAGAAATAAAGTTGCCCTGAAGCCTGGAAGAGGTTTAAATGATTGGATAGCAAAATCTAATAATCGAAAAAATCCATTTAATGAAAATAATCCTATTACACTAGAAGAATTGTCTAAGCACAATAAGATTGATGATTGTTGGATTGTTTTAAATGGAAAAGTTTTTGACGTTACAGAATACTTAGAGTATCATCCTGGTGGTGTTTCAGAAATTGTAAATTATGCTGGCAAAGATGCTACTGAAGCATTTATTGATATACATGGATGGATTAATTATAATATTTTTTTGAAGAATTATTGTGTGGGAATATTTAGGGGAAAATTTCCTAAAGGTAAGTTTTATTTATAAAATATTTTGACTAAAATGTTTTAGTTGTTAAAGTGGATTCTATATTTGAAGAGGAAGAAATTGAGAAAGAACAAAGTCAAGCTATTATTTGTGAGAAGAAATTATGTTTTACTAAAATTTCAACAAATATTTTACATATCTCTAGTGAATTGTGGAAAACATTAGAAAAATATTGTTTATCCTATTTTATTATAGATGACAAACTACATATTAAAGTAAAAGATTATAAGGATGATTCATATACATTTATTTATGAACCTTACTCTAAATTATGTAGTTTAGTATTAGATATTTCTTGTTTAGATGATAAAATAGTATTGAAATCTGATATACCCCTACCTTTAGTTGCTTTTAATGAATATAAATGGACTGTTAAAAAAAATTTTTCACCAAATTATTTAAAAGGAACAATTACAAAAAAAGAAAAAGTGGCACGAAACATGTTTCATTTGTCAATTAGTTTACCCAATGATTCCTATATTGGTATTCCCATAGGTCACCATGTGGCTTTACGTTTACTTGTCAAAAATAACAAAATTTCTAGACCATACACACCAATATCAATTAATGGAAATGTGATTGAATTTTTAATTAAAATATATGATGATGGTTTGTTAACGCCTAGCATAGGAAGTTTACAGGAAGGAAATTTTATTGAAATAACTGATGCGATAGGAAAGTTAGACTTTGCTAGAGGTGAAAAAAATAATAAGAAATGTCTTTGTATTGCTGCCGGGAGTGGTTTAACTCCAATGATTAGAATCATTGAAGATAGAATTAGTAAAGATATCAATACAAAGTTGTTCCTTTTTAATAGAAAGTTTGAAGATATAGTTCCAAATAATTATTTCCCTTTACAACATGCAAATTTTACAATAACAAATATTTTAAGTGATGAAGAAAATATTAAAATTGATAAAAACAATAAAGAAATGTCAAATACAATGTTAGGACGGATAAATGAACAACTTTTTGAAAATTTAACGGATATTAAAGAGAGACAAATTTTTATTTGTGGACCATGGAATTTCACAAATTTAGCTGAAGAGATTCTTGACAAAATAGGTGTAAATACAAGTCAAAGACATATTTTTGATGGATAAAAATTTTATTTTTTTTACTCAGTTTTTTTTAGTTGAATCATTTTTCCAAATTTCGTTTTAACAAGAATTCCTGATTGCATATAACATATTATTGTATATCCATATTATCTTTCTACTTTTTGTTGTTGTGTTTTTGGAGTTTTTTTTTAAGGAAAACATATAAGATAACTATAAACACAGACAAAGTTTTTATGTAGTGGAACAGAAAGATGTAAATAAAATTTTAATTTTTTTATACTTAATTCATATATCATTTATGTTATACATATCTGACATTTTCATACCTTTTTTTTTATATTTTAAAACAATTAAAAATTCCTGTTTAATTAAAAATTATTTTTATGTTTTTGTTTTTTTAGACATCAATTGTATTTATAAAATTAATATTCGGTTCCATGATTTCGTTATTTCATCTTATAAAGTTTACCAGAAATATGTCGACAAGACGGGTCATGGTTCCAACTTTACAAAATATAATTTCCACCAATCAAGTACGATATTTTGTAAATAAACCAAGGAATAAAGAAGCAAGTCGTGATTCAATGTATTATGTAATGTCACTAGGAATGTTTTTTGTTGGTTTGTCTTTTGCAGCCATTCCATTGTATCGAATTTTTTGTGAGTCAACATCATTTGCTGGAACGACTCAGGTAGCAAAAGATTTTGAAAAAATTAAAAATATGGAAAAGGTTAAGGAACGTCTTATAAAAGTTCAGTTTAATGCTGATGTCCCATCTTCAATGAGATGGCATTTTAAACCTCTTCAAAATGAAATATATGTTCATCCTGGGGAGACTGCTTTGGCATTTTATACAGCAAAAAATCCTACAGATAAACCAATTATTGGAATTTCATCATATAATTTAACTCCATATCAGGCAGCATATTATTTTAACAAAATTCAGTGTTTCTGTTTTGAAGAACAAATATTAAATCCAGGTGAAGAAGTTGATCTTCCTGTATTTTTTTATATAGACCCAGATTATGCTAATGATCCAACTTTAGAATATCTTGATAGTATTCTATTAAGTTATACATTCTTTGAGGCAAAGAAAAATCTTAAACTACCAGATCCATTTGATCCAAATAACAGACCTAACATATAATTTTGTCAAAGAAAAATGGAATAAAATAGGGAATATTTAGAAATTTTAGAATATATATATATTTTTTTTTATTAATCGTGTTTGTTATTATAAAATTTTGTTAGGTTAATTAATAAGTAGAAATAATACAAGATTATGTTAATTATATATTGGCCTTTTTTGTATATTTTAATGTAGATGATTATATCAAATATGAAACATTGTCTTTTTTTTTGTCAAATTAAATGTTATATATTAAATGTTATTGTGAAGGTCATTGTGAAATTTATTTTAGCTTTTTACCATAAAGTGTAAGTTTTTATTAACTAAATTTATTTTAGCATTATTTAATTTAACTATGAAGAATATTTTTATGAAATTAATAATAGAAAATCTTTTTTTATTTTGTCACAAAATACCAACTATTTATTTAATATAATATATTTATTTATGTGTCTAAATATTTTGTTGTTATTTAAAAAACTTTAATCTATCTTTTACTTTTTTGTCTTTATTTCCTGTTAGTCTTTTATTTTGTGAGCATGAATTTTGATTCCTTTTTGACTAATTCATATTATGACGTAATTGTTATTTAAATATCGATAAATATGATACATCTTAATTATTATGGTAAAGAAATTTTTTCTCATTTTTCAATATATTTATTTAGTTAAAATTTTTTATTTATTTATAATAGTTACATATTTAAAAAATATATCTGTAAAAAAAAAAAAGATTTATGTAAATTAATTAAGCCCCATCTTTACATTTTTTTTTAAACATCTTTGATCATAACCTAGTCATCTGATTAGTTAAAAATAAATTTTACATTCTTTTCTTTACATATGATGTATGTTTATTTCTTTATTTTATTATTTTCTTTCATAAAGTGATTTTAATACTTTTTTTTTTAAAATATCTTTAGAAGTTAATCTATTTTAAATACCTAAAAGTTTTTTACTTTTAACATTTTATTTGACAATAATTATTTAATATTTTTATCTAAAAAAAGTTTGTCTTTTATTATTTATATTTTATTTTTATAGTGATAATTGCGATAAGGTAGTAAGAGTAAAATCAAGTCGTTTGTATTTGCACTTTTAAGAGTCTATTGTTAAGAGGTCATGTGTTTAACATTTTATTCTTTTCAGATTGTTTATCACTAAGTTACATATAACGATAATTAAATTATTTTTTTATTATCATATAATCATTTTATTTTATCAATAATGTTTGCTTCACCAAAAGAAGAAAATTTAGAAAATAAAAAACATTCAAAAGATGGAAAAGAATATAATAGAGCATCTCATCAATCAAAAATATTTAATACTGATTTAGAGACAGAAGATGAAGAGGATCCACCAGAGAATTTTAGAAAAGTATGTTTTTATATTTAATATAATAATATAAGCATTTTTAAGATTGTTATTGGATTATGTGCAATGCATCGTAAGGCTAACAGTAAGCCTATGAAAGCAATAATGGCGAAAATGTTACAGTATTATGGAAAATGGATTGAATTTATTATTTTTCCAGAAGAAGTTATTTTAAATGAAACTGTTGAAAAATGGCCTCTTTGTGATTGTTTAATTAGTTTTCATTCAATGGATTTTCCATTAAGTAAAGCAATGGAGTATGAAAAATTACGTAGACCTTATGTAATTAATGATCTTCATAGGCAATTTGATTTGGTATGTATAAAATATATATTATTTTATTTTTTTTTCTTTATTGTTATATATTTCTAGTTGGATAGAAGAAAAGTTTTTCGATGTTTAGAAAGAGCACGAATAGATCACCCAAGATATGGAGTTGTTATTAGAGATGAAAATGGTATTAGTGAAGCAAAACTAGAAGAATACAATGATCATATTGTAATAAATGGACAAGTTTTTAATAAACCATTTGTGGAAAAACCAGTATCAGCGGAAGACCATAATGTATATATTTATTACCCTAGTTCAGTTGGTGGTGGAAGCCAAAGATTATTTCGAAAGATAA
The DNA here is from genome assembly GCF_001040885.1 of Strongyloides ratti. Classification (NCBI taxonomy): domain Eukaryota; kingdom Metazoa; phylum Nematoda; class Chromadorea; order Rhabditida; family Strongyloididae; genus Strongyloides; species Strongyloides ratti. The sequence continues at coordinate 6,081,553 of NC_037307.1, forward strand.
ATGATCGAAGTTCAAGATACCACACAAGATCAACAGTTAGAAGAACCGGAAGTTATATTTATGAAGAATTTATTCCAGCAGATGGCACTGATGTTAAAGTTTATGCAGTTGGTCCATATTATGCACATGCTGAAGCTCGAAAATGCCCAGGTTTAGATGGAAAAGTTGAACGTGATGCAGATGGAAAAGAAGTTAGATATCCTGTTATTTTAAGTGCAAGAGAAAAAGTTATGGCAAGACAGGTTGTTTTAGCATTTGGTCAAACAGTTTGTGGATTTGATCTTTTACGTGCAAATGGAAAAAGTTATGTTTGTGATGTAAATGGATTTTCTTTTGTAAAAACTTCAACAAAATATTATGAAGATACAGCAAGAATATTAGGAAATACAATATTAAAAAGATTAACAGCAAGACTTAATATGAAATGGACAATGCCACAACAAGAAGAAGATCCACCAATTGTTGCAACACCATCTGGAAAATTAATGGAACTTAGGTGTGTTTTGGCTGTCATAAGACATGGTGATCGTACCCCAAAACAAAAAATGAAAATGCTTGTCTCTGATTTAAGGTTTTTTGATCTCTTTAAAAAACATGATGGATTACGTAAAAAAGAAATTAAGATGAAAAAACCTAACCAATTATCAGAAGTTTTGGATCTTACAAAAATTATATGGACAGAGGAGAAGGTTTGTTAAATATTTTATTTCTTAATATTACAATTTTAGAAACATTGTGAAGATATACGTAATGAAATTGAGTTGGCAAATAATACCAATTGTTCCTCTGATAAAATTAAAGATCTCGAGCGTCAACTAGAAAAGTGTGAAAGTTTGGTGAAAAAATATGATCAAATGAGGACAGTTCTTGAGATGTATGTAAATCTACTTTTGTTAAAATTATCAGTTACTAGGGAATGCCTTATTTTACATTTAGAATACATAAAATATAATGTTTCTGAAAAATTATCAAATATTAGTATTTCAAATCGTCCAAACATTTTTCTTAACAACTGGATATGTAGTTAATTAAGAAGATATTATATCAAAATTAATTTAAAAATTCTCTTATTATTTTTTTCTTTTTTTAAAAAACCTAAAATATTTTGTTTTCGTATGATAATAATTTAATAAGCATTATAATACATATCTTATGAAAATATAAAAGTTTCATAACTTTTAATTATAAAATATTAATGTTGTTTAAAGATAGAAAATTTGGGCGATTTGATATTTGGTAAAAAAAAATTATTATTATTATTATTAATAATATTATTATTTAGGTATGGTCATTTTTCTGGAATTAATAGAAAAGTACAAATGAAATATGTAAAACCAAAGGCATCAAGTGTAAAAATTTCTGATTCTGAAGATCCATTGTCTGTAGATAGAAGTCAACCTACTTTATTATTAATTCTTAAATGGGGTGGAGAATTAACAACAGCTGGTGTATTACAAGCTGAAGCTTTAGGAAAACTTTTTCGTACATTATATCCTGGGATTCGTAGAACTGATGGAAAAGATTGCCCTGAAGATACTCAAGGTTTAGGATTTTTAAGATTACACAGTACTTATAGACATGATCTTAAAATATATGCTTCTGATGAGGGGCGTGTTCAAAGTACAGCTGCAGCTTTTGCTAAAGGTTTACTAGCATTAGAGGGAGAATTAACACCAATTATGATGCAGATGGTTAAAAGTTCCAATACAGATGGATTATTAAATGATGATTTTAATGCTAGAGAATTTCAAAATGAATTAAAGGCATACCTTCATTCTATTCTTCAGGTTAATAGAGATTTTACTCAAGATGATTATGAAAAATTAAATCCAAATAATTTAAGAAGTATCAATCATGCAATGGAATTTATTAAAAATCCATTTAAAATGTGTGTTGAAATATCAGGATATGTTGAAAGAATGTGTAATATTATAAAGGCAAATAAATTTAAAAATCCAACAAAATCATTATATTTAAATGAAAGTTGGAATTTAGCTGAAAGAAGATGGGGAAAAGAATTAACAGAATTTAGAAAAATTAATAAAGATGGTGGAATTGAATTTGATATTTCAAAAATTCCTGATATTTATGATAATATTAAATATGATATGGAACATAATCCTGATTTATGTGTTAATAATGAAGGTGAATTTGAAAGAATGTATCTTTGTGTTAAAAATATGGCTGATATTGTTGTTCCACAGGAATATGGTATAAGTGAGGAAAGTAAAATAAAAATAGGGCAAAGAATATGTAGTCCATTGGCAGCAAAATTAAGAAATGATTTAATTAGATGTACAGAAAGTATTGATGATGAAGAGACACAAACAAGATTAGATCCAAGAGCTAGTGAAGGTATTGCAACACCAATGAGACATGTAAGAACACGATTATATTTTACAAGTGAAAGTCATATACATACATTAATGAATCTTATTAGATATGGAGGTTTTATGCCTGCTGATGATAAAAAATGGCAAAGGGCTATGAATTTTTTGAGTGGTGTAACAGAATTTAATTATATGACACAAATTGTTATGATGGTTTATGAAGATAGTCGTAGTGATAGTGATAAAAGTGATAAAGATCGATTTCATATTGAACTTTTATTTAGTCCTGGTTTATATCCATGTTTTCAAACAGAAAAAGAAAGAATATATGAAAAAAGAATGAATGCAAAAGGTAAAAAACAACAATCATTTAATAAAAAAGAAGGTAGAAATTCAGAATCTTATGATTATGCATCAGATGGTGGTGGAAGTGATTTATCAAAAAAAAAAAGTTGTACTACACCAATTCCATTTATTGATGATGATGATTATCAAGATTCAAATAAATATGATGATAAAGATTCAATGACTAGTTCAATAAATAATACAACTCTTTCTTCTGTTAAAACATCAAAAACTAATTTATCAGAAAAGACTGATGAGAAGATTGATGATCATGATCATGATGATGGTCTTGAAGTTAATTCTGTTAATTTAGTTGTATTATCAGAAATTGATAGTAAACCATATAATAATGATGAGATACCAAAACTTGCAAAAACTACTAGAACTCCAAGACGTCTTAGTAGAAATGAAAAATCAGAAAGTATAAATTTGGATGATGATAATAAAGAGTATAATAATGAAGATGTATTTGAGGATAATGATAGTGCTGATGATGAGGAGAGTCAGGATACACTAGGAACATCTAAAAAATCTGTCATTGAATTATATGATTTAAATCGTAGTAAAATAATGAAATCAATGAGTGACAAAGGATGTGATTTATCTGCTCATATTAAAAAAGAAGTATTTGGTATAAAATGTGGATTTAATTCACTTGATTGTAATGATGAGGAGAATAGTGAAAGTTTGCCTACAATTAATTTTGAAGATTCTCAATCTACTGTTGGAAGTGGAAGAGGTAAGTGGGTTAAAGAATTGTTAGCTGATACAAGAAAAGCATTAGAGGGACTTCAAAAAAATGGATCTACTGGAACTATTACTGAAGAAAAAAAAGAGGAATGTAAAGATTCCATATCAATTGCTGATGGATTAGATATAATTAAAAATAAAGATTCTAATTCTAATGGTGCATCAGAAGATGATAATTTATCACAATCAAGTCGTCGAGGAAGATTTCCATATAAATTTAAACATCATACAGTTAATTTATTTGCTGGTTCCAAATGTGTTGATAACAGATTAATTAGTAATGCAGTACTACAAGGTAAATTAAATGGATTAAGTAAAGAAAATCCATCAAATAATCCTGCAGTCCTTAGTACAGCAGTCATTGCTCGTAGTAATAGTGCACCAAGATTACAAACATTTAAAGAATCAGAATCTATCAAAATGCAAGATATTCGAAGATTTTGGCCACCATTACGATCACTTGAAACATTACATGATAATGTTGCATACAGACAAATGAAAGATTTTCTAGATCGTATTATTAATAATATCACTCCACCAATGACACCATCTTTAAAAAATAATTTACAAAATATTGGTGATAATTCATTCATGGAGTATAAAGATATTAAAAACAAAATGAGTTTAGAATCATTATTTGTAAATGATTATCAGGATGAATTGAAATAATTTATTTTTCAATTATTAATACTTTTATATTAAAATATTGTTTTTTTATAAATATTTTATTATAAATATTTTCAATAAACATTATCAATATTTAGTAAAAAAAAATTTCAAATATAATATTATAATGCTGAATTATTATTATTATTATTTTTATCAAGTTAACGTTTTCAATTAACTTTAATTATTTTATTAGATAAGAGCAATAAAAGTTACAATATAAATTGATAAGTAAATAATTTAATAACAAAATAATTGAGATTGCTTAAAAAGTGTTCTTAAGTAAAAATTTTATCATTGAAATATGTATTATTTTCAAAGACATTATATAAGCAATTATCTTTAAGTCTTTTTTCTTAATTTAAACTCAATAGTAGAATGTTAATAAAAAAAAGACTTATTTTACTTATGGTTGTATATTGAAGCTTATAAAATGATTTAATCATTATGTATTAAACGACAAAAATTTATTTAAACAATTTTTATTAAAATACTAGTAAAGTAATAAAAATATGATTTTTAAAATAAGAAATAATTTATTTAATAAAAAGGTTAGTTTTTTTTTTATTCAAGAATTTATTTTAACAATATTGTTAAAATAACAATGATATATTAGTAATAAAAAATATATTATTCTTTTTAAAGAATATCATGATTTTAAAAAGAATTATTTTATTTATAAGAAATAATATAAAATCTATTGAAATTATAATAAAATTAAAGATATAAACATTTTTATTACTATAATTTTCATTTATAGAATCATTCAAAAGCTTTTTGTGTAATGGATAAAACATTTTAAAAATTCTATTTGATTTTATTTTGATTTTAAAAAGATAACAGTATTTCATTGTTATTTCCCTTTCCAAATATTTATATATTATTTATAAAGAATAGTATAAATAATTTCTATTCCTCCAGATACATTAACCTTCAAGATCTTACAATTTTTTAAATAGTTTTCTCATCATTTATTATATAATAAATTGTTTCAATGAAGGTTATATATATTTAAACATGTTGCTTATTTAATTTTAAAAAATTAATTTTATAACTTTTTTTTTTCCAAATATTTATTTAACAACTTTTATTATCTCTTTCTAATATTAAATAAAAAAAAAATTTAATATAAAATATTATTTTTTTATCACTGGAAATAATAATTTTTTAATAATATTATACAATAAAATTTAAAACAACTCTAAATCATCTTTATAACTTTAAAATAATTATATCTTAAATTAAATAAATGTTTATATAATTTTTTTATATAATCAAGATAGATTAAATCACTCCTTCTGATATTATTTTTTTATCAAATTAACCAAAAAAAAAATTTTATAAAAATACACAATCAATTTTATAAAAAAATTTTTCTTTTATTTTCATATATTAAAAATTTTTTTTTTAATCAAATTCTATATTTTTAGTTTTGGGAGAGGTATCATAAATTAATAGATATTTGCATAAACTTCTAAAATATTTATTAATAAAATAAAATAAAAATTTTTTTATTGTTTATTTAAATTTTTTTTAACTAAATTGATCATATAAATTTGTCCACTTTAATATTACTCATCTTGATAGAGAAATGTTTGTTATAGATATATACTATTTTTTTTTTTAACATTCATCTAAATTTATTTCAAATACTCAAATAATATATTAGAGAGGAGAGAAAAAAAAAAGATTCTTATATAAATGTTATAATATTATTGTTTTTTTTTTTAAAAACTTGTAAATATATTATATTTTATTTTGAGATAACGATCATTATTTTATTTATTATTTTTTTTTGTAACCTTTGTATAATAAGATATAATAAATTTTTTAAAGTTACATTTTTTTTATTATAAAAATTGATACAAAAAGATTAGGTAAATATTAAAAAGACTTATTTTTAATTAATTTTGTTCAACTTTTTGATTAAAGTTTTGTATTTTTGGTGGAATTTAATGCTATTTTAATTAAAGTTACCACTCTTTTACTTTCATTTCTAATGAAGTAGGGAATTATTAAATATAATAATATTGTTTTACTACATTTATTATATATTACTGATTTAATAAAAGTGATATCTTTACTTTAGATGTTAATAAAAAAAAATTATTCATTTCTATTTAATTTCCTCTCTTTATATATTGTTTAATATTTTTATAATTTTAAATATAACTAAATAATCAAGCATTTTTTTTTAATATTAATCAAATGTTAAATTATAATACTACCACTATTTTATTTATCAATAAATAGTAAGTCAATTCCAAAATTACTGCGTATTTCTTTTGATTATATCACAGGTATATCTTTTATCAATTTCACTATATATCTTCTATATTATTCTAACATAAATAGCGCTTTATCTTTCAAAGTTTGAACTTAACATTACTTTTTAATTGCAAAAGTTTTTCAATATTTATTATTAAACTAAAATTTCTTTATCAAATATATATATATATATATTAAATTTTTATATTTTTCTATTATTTTTGTATAATTATTATAATAAATAATGATTACTTATTCAAGATATTTATTTAGAAAAAATAAAAGAATAACAATAAATAAATATAATAATAATAATAATAATATGCTTTTTAAAAAATACATTAAAATGCTTCACTTAAAAATCTTGATCATTTTACTATTACTTTATATTTATATATTTCAATAATTCAAGTATCATTATTAAGAATGCAGTTATATTATCTCATAATTAATCTTAAATCACATTACTCTCTAACAAATTTTTATTTACCTTACTATTTGTAATCTATATACATATTATTTTAACTATAATAATGAATTTATAAAATGTATTATAGTAAACAATTTTTATACAAAAATTAAAAAAAAAATTTTTTTTTTTATTATTACTTGAAAGTAAAATTAAAATGTATCTTTATTTTTATATTACTAAATAAAAAAAAATCACTTAATTTTACCTTTTAATTTTTTTTCTTTTATTTTTTTATTTAATATGGCACTTTTCTTCAATTATATATACATTATCATAAAATTGTTACAGCATTTCTTCATTTCTCTTCAAATAGATATGTATATAAATACGTATATAATAGTATAAAAATGTACATAATATTTTTACTGCTAATCATCTTCATTACCAACGCTTTCCATACATCAATTGTGTTGTTTTATAAAGAATAATGCCACCAAAGTATATATATATATATATATTGAAGGAAGATGAGATTGATCTTTTTGTTTAGCTAGACTTACTCTAACTATCTTCTTTCTGTCATCACACATCATTATTGAAATATAGTGATTTATTGAAGTGAGTAATGATAAATAGTTTTCAGAATAATTTCAATATTACTACTCTTCTCCATCTGATTCCTTGATATATTACCTTTTTTTTTAACATAATATATAAATATACAATATTTTTTTTATCAATTAAAAATATCCTTTTAAAAATTAATATTAAAAAAAAAATTTTTTTTTATTAAATTTTTTTATTTCATATTAAAAAATATTTTTTTTATTAATTATATATTTATTTTTTTTTTATAGGTCAATGCGATGCTAAAGAAGAAATTTCATAATTGGTCTATGAGACTAACATATCATTTTAGTTGCCTTCATCCGCAAGGTAATAAATTTTTTTTTTTTTAAATCACTTTCTTGTATAATTTATCTTATATTTTAGAACATAGTTTAAAATGCTTTCGATCACAATATAAATTATTAGAAGAGATTGGAAGAGGTGGATTTGGAATTGTTTATAAAGCAGTCAGATTATCTGATGGTTCACCTGTTGCAGTAAAATATATTCTTCATCAACATGTTAGGGATTGGAAAATTGTAAGATTTTTTTATTTTATATTATAATTAATTATATATATATATATATATATATTATAGGTTGATAGGCAAATGATACCATCAGAAGCGGCACATCTTCAAGCAGTATGTGGAATGCCAGGAATAATTAGAATTATAGATTGGTTTGCCAATTCAAAAGGTTTTCTTATTGTTATGGAAAGACCAGAAAATTGTATGGATTTATTTGATGTAATCTCTGGATATGGGAGATTAGATGAACCTATGGCAAGATTAATATTTAAACAAGTTATTGAAGCAACATATCAATTATTTACAAAACATTCTCTTGTTCATAGAGATATTAAAGATGAAAATTTAATTTTAGATATGGATTCTGGGGAAATTAAAATGGTTGATTTTGGTGCAGCTGATTATTTAGAATCAGCTAAAAATAAAGGATTTCAAGGAACAAAATCTTATTGTCCTCCAGAATGGTTTAAAAAAAAGTTATATTTACCAATGGAGTCAACTTGTTGGAGTTTAGGGGTTTTGTTATATCTTATTGTTACGGGTTTATTACCATTTAAAAATGAAATACAAATATGTGTAGGAAAGATAACATTTCCAGAAGGAATATCAAAAGAATGTCAACATTTAATAAGAAGATTATTATGTATATCACCAGAAGGGAGAGCTGATCTAAAAGAGGTACTAAATCATGCTTGGATGCAAATGAAAGTTGAAAAATTAAAACAACCATTTCAATTAGAATTAAGAAGAAGATCAGTAAAAAAAAGAAGTAGAAGAAGAAGAGGAGAAAGTGTTTTTGATGGAGTATCTGATGATGATGAAGATATGGAATGTATGCATAGGAGATTTAAAAGAAGTTCTGAGGAATCTGTTGCTAAGGCTCTCGATATACCTCGTGAAGTTATCTTAGCTGCTGAAGCTAGAAGAAAAAGTTTACAAACTGGTAATATTCATTCCATTCGACAAAAATATAAAGATGATAATAAATATTTTTCAAATGAAATACTTAATAAAGATAAAACTAATTTACCTTCTTATGGTACAGTATCAAAACAACAAATAATTATAGATTCTAAAGATGAAGGAAATAAGTTATCACGAATGTATACAAATTCATATTATAATGGTTTGTCAGTTGAAGAAAGAAGGAGAACATTTAAAAATAAAGGTCGTTCTAAGGTTGATCAGTTACGTTCATGTCCATTGTCAACAGAAACAGGTGATATAATAACACAATCTCAAGATGTTTTTGCCTCTGCTGATGATCAATTTCCTGTCTCATTTCCAAAGAATAATCCTTATCGTTCATTTACATCATCAACACGGTCTCGTGAAAGAACAATTTTAATGGATGACAAAACCCATACTTCTACTTTAGCTAAACTTAATAGTTCATTTGAAACAGCAATTGAAGATGATGCTAATTCTGTTACATTATCCTCAACATTTACTTTTTACTCAGCAAATGAAGAACAGGTGGATGAACCTATTTATCCACAAAATGAAAGGAACTTTAATAAATTATCAAATGTTAGAAATATATTTAATTGTGATAATGATATATTTAATGATAAAAAAGAAAGTACTGGTAATTTGATGACTTCTAGTATTCATACTAATAAGTACTTTCCTTCAACTTCTTCTATAACATCAGTCTCAACAACATTAATGATAAGAAATAATGAATTTAAAAATAGTGTTGATTGTACTTCTGATAGTGATTATGAAAGAGATGATTTAAGTTTTCAGTCACATGAAGATGATGTATATTATTCTTCTGGTATTGTTAAAGGTTTAAGTTCAAGATCATTAAATAAAGGATTAAATAAAAAAAATGATAAAGATAGAAAATATTCAATGGGAAATTTGCAAGATTACAAAGTTTCACTTCCCAATAATTCTAACTTTGGAAATTTAATCAATGAAAAGTATGTAAACAAAAATGAAGATAAACATAGTGATGATTCAAAAATTTATCAACGGCGATTTTCTTCTGTAACTGATTATAATAATTTAAAAACAAGTTCCAATTTTTTGTCACCATCTCCATCAAAATTGTCATCTTCTTCAGGAGAGGTTGTCAAAGAAAATGCTAAAAAATCATTATCATATTTTACCCAAGATTTAAGCGAAATGCCTTGTCAAAGTTTGTTAAAACTTACTAATCGGAGAGATGAAAGTAATATAATTAATAATAGACAGCAGACATCACATCGATATGAAAGAGAAATTTCTCCTCTCCGTTTTCCATTGGCAGTTTTTGATGTTAATCAAGTTCTAAAAAAAAAAGAAAATAACAGTATTACAGCCGATATTTATTAAATATCCATTTCTTTTTTATTCAATATAATAATACTTTCAACAATTTTTTTTAATACCATTTACTCCGTTAATGCGTAGTTTGTTTATAACGGGATTTTTAAAAATTTTCCGTATAAAATTAAAAATTTAACTTTATCATTACCTTAATAAAATATAAAAACAAAAATATAAAAATTATTATTTTATTGTTATTTTTTTTATAAACTCTTAATCTTTTTATATTTTGTAAAAATAATAATTTGTAAAATGTTTATTATATTAATAATTACATAAAACTGATTCAACTTACACTTTATAATACTTATGTATAAAATGTTTAAAAACATAAGTGTGTTATCATTAAATTTTTTACTTTTTACTTTACATAATGATGCTAAAAAGTAAGTTTTTACTCTTAAAAACATTAAATTATTTTTTAGATTAAACTTTTAAATTAATTAAAAAATAGTATAAAAATTTTATCATTTTGAATTATACTGTTTTGTGTAAGCTTGCTATTCTCAAACTAATGATTGTTTGCTTTAAAAAAATTTTCTTTTGTAATAATATAAAATTCTGAAAGTCTCATCATAAAACTAAAGATTTTTTTTATAATTAATTAAATACAATTTCTTAGTTTAATTTTTTTTTTGTTGATAACATCTCAGGAATCAACTTAAAGTTTAGTTTTGAAAAATAAATGATATAATTATTTAAACAAAAAATTTTCATATTTTTAATTCACTAAATGTATATTCTAAAATGTAAAAGGGACCTTTTTGTGGGTACTTTTTGTAGTAGAAATTGGATAAAATTATTATATATAAAATATATGTAGGTTAAAATATTATAAAAAAAATTTTTTATTTTTGTAAAAAAAATTTTGAAAGATCTGATTACTTTACCAATTTAATTGGATTTTAATTAGCCATTTTGTCAGTAACATTTATTTATTAAATAATACATTTTTTATAAAAAAAAGTTGTATAACTTTTATAACACACAAAGTCAAAATCCTTCATCTACTATACCAACGATGATGGTCTAAATAATATATTTATTTTTTATAAAATGATAGTAATAATACTAACGTTTACATTAGCAAAAAAAAATAAAAATGCTTATTTCTTAATAATTAAAAAATACTTAAAAAAATTATTATAATTATTTTTTTAAGTTAGATACATAAAATTAAACAAAAGTTTTATTTAAAAATTAAAAAAAATTATATACAAATGATAAGAAATGCATATATTTTTTTAACAAAAAACACATTATTTCTTTTTTTTTAGTATTTTAGTAATAATATACAATATTAAAATAAATCTTATTTTCTATACATCTTTTTACATATCTTTAAAAGATTCTTCCATCTAAAATAATTTTTTGTATTGATATTTCAGTACTTAAACTCTTTTCCTGATTCTCCATTGCTTTGTCCATCTTTGACGATCATCCAGTGCTGATCCTCCACTGCTTTGTCCTCCTGCGCTGATCCTTCACTGATTTGTCCTTCATTGATTTGTTCTCCACTGCTTTGTACTCCAGTGCTGATCTTCCATTGATTCGTCCTCCATTGCTGGTCCTCCACTGCCTTGCTTTCCACTGCCATGTCCTCCACTGCCTTGTTCTCCAGTGACTTTACCTCCAGTGTCTTGTTCTCCAGTGTCTTGTACTCCACTGCCTTGTTCTTCTCTGCCTTGTACTCCACTGCCTTGTACTCCACTGCCTTGTTCTCCTCTGCCTTGTTCTCCTCTGCCTTGTCCTCCACTGCTTTGTCCACCACTGCTTTTGTCCACCACTGCTTTTGTCCACCACTGCCTTGTTTTCCACTGCCTTGTCCTCCACTGCCTTGTTTTCCACTGCTTTGTCCACCACTGCCTTGTCCTCCACTGCCTTGTTCTCCTGTGCTTTGTAATCCAAAATGACTTTGAATTGTCTAGCAGTAGAAAAGCTAGACTGATTTTTTTAAAAAAAAATGTTATATTTATAATATAATTAATATTCAAATTTACTATAATTTGAATATTATGATTTAATTATTATTATTTCCGTAATACAGATTATGGTAATTTTGATTTTTCTAATTGTTAGAATTTTGTATCAAGATAATTAAAGAAGTAGAATGTGTGATAAACTTTGAAAATTTCACGGTATTGTTAAAAATATATTATTGTCTAATTTGTAATCATTAACCAATATACAGTTTACACCAGTATGAAGAAATTTTTACAATGCTTTTCAAAATCTCTTTTTTTAAGATCTAAGTTCATTTTCACTTGAGATCTACGTAAAGAATTAGATAAAAAATCACCTAAACTACAAATTTTATTAATTAAATAATATATAATCTTCTATTAGCTGTGGGCTTGTTTTGTAATATTAAAAATTAAACATATATATATATATATATATATAAATATTAAATTCTTTGTCCAATTTAGTTTTGGTATGAATAATATAAATTAATAATTAATATTCATGAAAAATTTTTTTAATTTTTAAAAATACTACGTAAGAAATATTTTTTAATAAAAAAAGAGGATCTCTTTTAATGTCACTGACGTAGTGAATTAAAAAAAATTTTTTATTATATTCAAATTTAAATAAAAATAATAATTTTACATAAACAACCAAGATTAGCATCTAAAAATTTAAAACAAATTTTAAAATAAAATTAAAAAAGTTGATACTAGAATTTTTAATAAAATTTTTATTAAAAAATTATTTATTTTTTATTTATTTATTATATTAAATCATTATTGTATTTTTAAAAAAAATTTATACATATATTTAATATTCAATTTTTCAAAAAAAATTTCTAATCCAAACGTGACACTAGAATGAGAAAGTTGATAGTTGTTTTTTAACTTTTATTAATAAAAAATTTTATTAAATCATTTTTGTAACTTTAAAAAAATTTTACACATGTATAATATTCAAATTTTTAAACAATAATTTTAGATCATCAGTGACTTTAAAATTAAGGCAATTATTCCTATTAATTTTTGAAAATTTTTAAAAGTTTTGTCATGTTGTTTCAATTATTAACGTTTTTATAAAGGCAAAAAAAATTTGTTAACTTTTATTTTACATAAATTTATTATTACTTTAATTATAAATTGATCTAAAAAATTTACATAATTCTATATATATAAAGGAGAAATGACTTTCAAAAAATTATTTTTGAAAATTAAATTTTAACTAAAAGTTTCTAATGTATAAATGTACGCTGATAACGATAAGCACATTTATTTTTCAAAAAATAAATTTTTCATTGAGATATTGCAGCATAAATATAAAAAAGTATTATTAATAATATTTGCTGCAATATTGTTGTTTTAAATGTTTTTAAGAATAAAATAAAGGTAATGGTAGAGAAAGGTCAGAGAAACCGATTTCATATTAACATGCTAAAAAAAATAATTTTGAAGCAGGATATGACCAAGGACGGAAATTTTTCTAAAATATTCATTGTTCTCGACTTTTCAGTATTTTAGAAAATACTTGTCTTATGAATATGGGACTAATTTTCTTCGATTTCTTTTCAAAAATTAGTGTAAATTTATAATTTTTATAGCCATGACATCATTATTTTCAGAAATTGGCAGAAAATTTTCTAGATTTCTGATTCTACCTCTAAAATTGTGATAAAATAAAAACAATTTTTTTATAATAAAAATTTTATTAAAAAATCTACTACCAATTTTTTTAATTTTTTTTAAATTTATTTATATGACATTTTGGTTATTTATGCAAAAAAAATTTTTCTTAAACCTTTTTTTTACTGTATATCAAACTATCAAATGTTCAAATCACTATATATTTATTCAAATTTTTAAAAAATTTACAAATACTTTTTTATTTTATTTTTTATTAATTCAGTACTTCATTGATTCTAAAAGAGATCCAAAATAAACAAGTAAGATATTTTTAATTTGATAAGAAGTGTTAAATGCGATAAAAAAAGTTATTAGCCAAAAAAAATTAATTTTTTAATTGTTGTGCATAAACTTCCATATTTTCTACTTTACATTTTTTCAATTATGACTTCAATAAGTTTTTCTAGATATATTTTCTTCTTAATTAAAGTACAATAAAGCTTTTAAAAGTCAATGGAATCTTTTTGCGTAAAAAGAAAATTTGAAAATTTTTAATTTAAAAAAAACAGTATATTATTTTTAAAAAAAATTCTTTTTATCATAAAATTGATCGCAGAACACAATTAGGTTGTTATAAATTATTTAATTAACTACAATTATTTGTGAAATTACATAAAATTTAGTATAAATAATATTTTTACTTTTAAATTTTATAAAATATAATTAAATTTTTTTTACAATTTTTATATGTATAAATAATATTTTTACTTTTAAATTTTATAAAATATAATTAAATTTTTTTTACAATTTTTATATATCTATACTAAAATTGCGTTTTGTATTTTATTTGGTTGCATAATTTTTCTAAATATTTTTAAAAATTTTATTTTATGTGAGAGAAAAATATGAAAATTTTTTTAAAAAAAATTATTTGGACAAGTTTTGTATAAATCTATTGTTTCAACTTAATAATTTGTACTTTTCAAGTTATTTTATAAATTTATTATATAAAAAGTAAGCTGTTCGTTTTGTTTTATAATAAATATAAATATTTTCAATTTTTAAAATTGAAATATTTAAAAAAGGTATACAAACATGATTCTCTTTTTTATTTATTTGATTATCAATGCTAAGGAGGAAAGTCCTTAAGTAATTATAGTATAAATGAGAAGATTATGAAATTTTTTCATTATTTTTTTGTTTTTAAAGAAAAAAGAAAATTAAAAAGTTTTTATTTAGGGTAAATAATTAAATTATTAATTATAATAATTTTAGACAAATTTAAATAAAATTTTTTAACTGTTTTATTAAAATTGCTAAAAAATAATGAAAACTTTTTTTTTATTATGATAAAAAATATAATACCTTTTCTATATTTACATATGGAAAGAGCGTCGCATCGTTTAACGCAAAAGACACATTTTAATAAACGAATTTTTGAATTCAAAATATGAATATTCATAAAATAATGAGGACTAAAAATGATTTTTTGCATGTACTAGATTGATCTAAGAGGATCAAAAATGAGCGTTTTTTTTTGTGTGTAGAGAATAGAAAAGTTTACATAAAAAAAATATTTTGGATAATAAAGCACATGTTGAATGTTTTAAAAAAATGTATATATTATAATACCAAAATTATTAATAATGTATAATAATATTTTTTTCTCGCTATAAAATGATGTAGATGTATAACATTTAATAAAGCTATCAAAATCTATTGAAGCAACATTAATTATTTATGATTTAAAAGTTTCCAAGTTATGTGAAACAAGTAATTTACTTTAAATATTAAAGAAAATTTTTCAATTAAAAAGCTAAAATTAAATGATAAGAAAAGGTAAAAAAATAAAGATATTAAAAATAAAGAATTTTTAAATATTAAATTAATATCCTTTTATATTTTTATAAAAGTTGTAATGATTTTTTAATTTAAAAATAATGCTTATTTATTGACAAAAGCCACAACTTTTTTTACAATTATCATTCATATATTTCTTAACAGTTTCTTTTTGACAAAAATCTTTTAATGCCCAAGCTCCACAATAAACATGATTATCTTTACATGTTCCACTACAGTACATAATTTTTAAAAGTTCTCTATCCTTATCACTAAGCCTTTCTCTTTGTCCTATTATTTTAAGAAAACGTTCAGTTTGTTTAATTGGAACAATAGTTGGTTTTTTATCA